>NC_136617.1:24277242-24474742 GCF_933228915.1 Telmatherina bonti | reverse complement strand
TACTTTTCGCTGTTATGTGCTATGTGTGATTAACTGCAGAAAGACCGAACATGAAACCAGTATGTCTAAAACCCTTCACAACATCATAACATCTCTTTCAACTTCATAGATAAAATTCTACTGTTAGAATAACCATCAAGGATGCAAGCACCCGTGATGTGAATCAACCCTGACGTACACATGCACATGTGCACAGACACAAAATAAGGGAGCCAATAAAGGAAACTAAAGCAGAGAGCTTCACTTGGTGATGACAGAGTGCTCCAGGCCCTTGTCGTACAACCCCTGGATTGGTCTGTCTGCTCCCATGGTAACCCATATGCACTGACCTCATCATGCTCATAAACAGCATTCGATACCCCAGTAAATACAAACACTTCAACCTGCATCCATCATCCAGTGGTCAGAGTATACTGTTGATTTACAGTTTACTGCTTTGTTCGCTTGTTTTCCATGTTCCCAGAATTCCTCTTTTTCATTTGGGTTTTGCATTCCTGTGTTATGACCGCTTGCTGTGTTGAAAGTTTTGTGTGTGCACGCTGGATGCGTACCCGAGACAGTCCATGACATTCATTGTGATGAATGCCTGGCACCTCAGACTCGGGGGATATGATGAAAAGTAAACCCACTGTGCTGGGAATGTTAGTCTGATTTATTCTGGACTTTAGCAATGAATTCTTTGACTCCAAGTAGCAGGTTAACAACTCAAAAGCAGACACACTGTGTATGCGTCTCACTCATCCCCTCATTCGGAAGCCTCTCTTGTGGTAAGAAGTTAATAATTTCCCTCATTAATCTTCGACTTCCCACAGTTTTTGAAACATTGAACAAATACATGAGTTTGTTTTTATATTAAAAAAATGTACTGAATTAAATTATGGCATGGACCATTTCGAGAATGTGTACACATTGAAGATGGAGACTAAATTTTAACCAAGGTGGGGATCAAGTGACAAATTTGACAAAGATCCATATCTTGAAAAATAGTATATTTTTTCAAATTAAAATAATTCACAGATGAGCAATGATGGCACTGTATCATGAAATAAGATATTTACAAGGCTTAATGTCTTACAGAATTTTGGCTAGAAATACAACCGCTATACGAGTTAAGGCAAAGCATTATTTCTGCTAAGTACATAAAGTCCACGCATTTACTCTCCATTTGCAGGCAGTTCACCAATACTTGCCACTTCGATTACAACCATTCACTGCACATTAATCACTGGAATCATGTGCAGAAAGCATAAGGGATCATTTCAGGAAATTCACAGCATTTTTTTTTCCCCCTCCGTAACTTAGACTATTACTCTGTCTATGTTTCATTCACATCTGTTTCTGTAGCCATGGGAGCATCAAATGCTAGACTGAGGAATTGCTGTTAGCATGGCATGTTGGGAAGCAGACTGATCACACAGATGTGCAGATGAAAAAGCATGCACCTAGTGTGTGCCATGTACAAAACCTTTCCTCTTTTATCCACTTTACCCCACACAGAAGTCTTACGTTTAGTGTACTGCTGTTGTTTGTGCACAATTGCAATAACTAACCTGTAAAAGTTTTCTTAAAGTGAAACTATGAAGCTAACAGCTTTGTTCACTCGTGAGCTTGTCAATTCAAATAGTTGATACAACAAGCAAACAGACTGCTTGCATTGTCCACTTGTTTACTCACTCAGCCACCCACAGTATAATGTTTACTGTGTCAAGTACAAACCAGAGAATAAGGTCAGGCCACTGCTGATGTATTACAAACAATAATCGAAAGCAGCAGTGACTGAAAGTTACGTCAGATATGTACAGTACTTGTTGCATAAACAAACAGAAGCAGTCTAGGCCACACATGTGATATCTGAGGTGAACGCAGAGTTAGTCTTTGAGAATATATTTTAACTGACATCTTGCCACAAAATTAACCTAAAAGTTTATGAACACAAATTTGTCTGTACTCACAACTCATTTTGGTTGCACTCTATCAACTTGTGCAACCTATGAGTCTTTATGCAAAGCAGCCAAGATCCCCACCCAGGAGACTACCAAAGACCCACAGCCATGGGAATACCCCACCAAACTCTCACCCCAAAACAAACACAACAACAAAATAGGTGAAATGAAAAAATAAGTTCTTTACTGCTCAAAATAAATTGAGCAAACTCACAATAAAAAATAAAAAATAAAAAATAAAAAATAAAACACTAGAGAAAAAATTAAATCAAACCGAGGGATAAAGCAAGAAGCAGTCCGGACCAAGAGAAGTTAAGAGAAGAACTTTGGCAATGACTGAATGTGGCACTTGTCCTTGAATACTGAAGAAGGTGAAGATGATGATGGAATGCAGGTGTGATGACATCCCCAGGCTGCTGCACAGCCTGAAGGGAGAGAGAAAAAAAAATTACTACAAGAAAAATTCACAAACTAAACTTAAAAATCCAAACCCTGACAATTCATTCATTCATTTTCTGAACCGCTTATTCCAATTCAGGGTTGTGGGGAAGCTGGAGCCTATCCCAGCTGGCTTTGGGCGACAGGCAGGGTACACCCTGGACAGCTTGCCAGTCCATCACAGGGCCACACACAGACGAACAACCACTCACACTCACACTCACTCCTAGGGGCAATTTAGAGTGACCAATTAACCTATCATGCATGTGTTTTGGAAGGTGGGAGGAAGCCAGAGTACCTGGAGAGAACCCACGCATACACGGGGAGAACATGCAAACTCCACACAGAAAGGCCACTGACCAAACCAGCCAGGCCACAGTGCTAACCACTGCGCCACCGTGCAGCCCACCCTGACAATTAGTCATTTTAAACACATTCAAACATATTAGTGATCATTTGTTTTGATCAATGTTACTGGATAAGTCCACTTCCCATTTTGTAGTTGGAAGAGATATTGAGTCTTATAGCTTTGATTTTAATATATATATTTTGATAGTAGCTTTGGTGCATTAGGAGTCATAAATTCTGCAATGGGCAATCATCTTTTATTGTCCTTAGGAGCTGAACACAGTCTAACTTTTTTAGTCCTGTTAATCTGGGAGAAATGTTTATATCTAAATATCTCAGTAACGTTTCCCAGCTGTACTGTGATATTCAGCATGTTGTGTAATCACAGTTAATGGGCATGAATGCAGTCTTACACCAATTTGTAAGAGTAATCTGATAACTGATGAGAATTTGTTAAAGGGGCTCCATGATGCTTTTTCTAGTTTTCTGAGCTTTCTGCAGTGTTATAGCGTTGAATACTCATCAGATATCAAACATGCTGTTTGAGAGGACACAGAAAAGTAACCTGATAGTACCCTGCATATAAATGGCATGCTAGGATGAAAATTCCTAGTAAAGAAGAAGAAACTCGTAAGGCAAACATGGCTGAGGAAATGCAGGAAGGACTTACTCAATTCCTTAATTTGTTTGTCTCCTCCCACTAAACATCCGAGAAAGAGAAAATCGGTGGAAAAAGAATCGGAAAGTAAAAAAGCCTTGGATCGCACAAGGAGCAAAACCAGAGGGGGAGGAGCCAAGACAGGGTGCCACAATCAGATATTGCTAGCTCCCCAGCATTACCTATCCCAGCTTTAAGTATCAGTTTTGAATATTAATGTCGATGTTTGTTTCTGTTTTTTTTTGTGTGTGTGTGCCTGTGTGTGTGTATGTGAATGTCCTTTTCTCAAGCAAATTCCACTTCCTGACTGTAATAACCTGTCCAAACCTTCGTTTGCGCTGCTGCGCTGACACCACCCCTACATTAGATTATTTTTGTTAACCCAGGGTTCTTGGTTCTCCAAATAAACATTGTTATTTCTTTATCAAACTGCTGCCTGTTCCTTCCTGGGTCCATCTTATTTTTCCCTACTCCTAATAGTGGTGAAAGCAAGTGGTTTTGATTGTGTCTTAGAACACAAATCAACAAGTTCATGATGTTTTCATGAATTGCTATAAAACTCCCTCACAAAAATCAACACTATTGGTGCATTGTTTTCCCACTTTCCTAATGTTGATCCTGCCTCTGCTCTGGAAGCAAAAGCTGTTTGGTCCCCAACAAAGATACCACACTAATAAAAAAAAAAAAACAATTTCGATCCATTTTAATTAAAGTTCACAACAAAAAGAAGCAGACAAGTGGGATACAAGTAAAATTACAAAGGAAAGTTGTTTCCCAACTTTCCCACATATGTGCCTGTTCATACTTGTGCATACTTGCTGCAGCTTTGTTTTGTTCCCTATTTCCACTTTAAACAAAATGATGAAACCAGGAGGATGGGATATTTATCCAAAAGCAAACATCAAAGTGTGAAAATTGAGACAAATCTTAGAAAATCACGCACTGGTTTTGCAAAACATCTCACTAATTCAGCCAGCATGTTTGAACATCCAACAACAACTTTAGTGAATGTGTGAACCTGCCAGTTTCTTTTTTAAAACTACATCCCAAATCAGCCAAAAATTTACATTATTTTTAAACTCATAACAAACGCAAAAAAGACCAGATTTCTGTTTTACTACTAACATTTTAATATTAACAAAACTGGATTATAATGCAAAAACCGTAAACAAGAATAAAGAAAATAATTTGGTGAGGTGGTAGTGAACACAAACACCCTCTTTTGTTCTGCCTTACCGTGTAATAAATATTTATACCTGCAGACAGTGAAAACACACAGGCAAAAAGACAATCACCTGGCTCGGCTCATGCAGGTCTTAGTGCTTGCCAAAGACTGCAAGCTTGCAAGAGAGGTTTTGAGGTCGTGAGCCTTTGAAAACCATCACGGCTGTATGTTGTGTAATCCTTGAGCTAAAAATAAAGGAGGCTGCAGAGTTCAAAATGTACACTTCACCCAAAAAGGCTTCATTTTATGAATAAATAAGATATTAGCACTGCTAAGTGCTGGAAGAATAAACAGGTTGCACAGGAGCAAAGTGATACACACCTGTATTTTGCATGCATGAAGTCCATATGTGCTCAGACAAATTCAAACACACTGCAATTATAGTTGTCTAAAACTGAACAAAGCATTGCACACGTGGAAAGAGATGAAAGGCATCCATCAATCCATCCTCTTTCAAATCGCTTATCCTGTTCAGGGTCATCTTCTACAGCATACATAAACACATGCGCGTCCACACACATACAAAATGTTGAAAACCAAAACTGCAGACATTGCCTAAAGGAGCGTTCAGCTGCTACACAGATGTGCTGAATAAAGAGAAAATGGAGTACAGCGTACACACAGTCACACATTCATGTACACACTTGGACACACTAGCTTGACAGTGGAGATGAAGAGAGGGAGGGGGTTTTAGACAAGGTAAACAGAGGAGAACGGATAAGACTCAACTGGGTAAGATGTTACGACACCGATCAATTTGGAAAATGGAAAAAAAGCAAGATGCTGAGGTATTCCTCAAAAATCGGCTGCAGGGTCAGGAAGAGACAAAAGGGATTCTGAAATGAAAGAGAAAAGGATCAAGGATGGCAGCAAATAGAACCAAGATTCTGACATGCGGTTCAGATTATGACTGGCTTCCATGAATATCCTAAAAGAAAAGCTTGATTGTTGATCCAAGAAAAGTGGGTAAATGTGGCTGTTGGCCTTTGATGGGGTAGACGTATTAGCACCGCTGGCTAGGCAGAACAGGAGTTTACACAGGTTCAATTATTTAACACAACATCATCACAACCTGATTTCTAAAACTATGTTGGCCTTTGTCTTGTGGGATTTATCTCTAATGCCGGGCGGACACTGTGCGATTTTGAGGGGATTTCACCACGATTTTGCTGTCGCAGACCACGCTGCGTGGAAACATCATGGAAACATTGTAGCGTCGGGATATCCGGTCGGGAGGTCATGAGCCGTACAGTGTGAGAACACAAAGGAGGAAGGATTAATTGCTGCTACGTTCTAATGATGATGCTGCGACCTCCCGATCAAACTTCTAGCATGTCAGAAATTTTCGCCGTCGCTCGTACAATGTGAGTGGTGTTACGTCCCGATTCTACGTTTGCACCTGCGCAGAAGACGCCGGTGGAGCTTTAAACAATGGTGGGCAACCCCAACTTCAGATGTGTGCGGTGGACACAGCTGCTAGAAGAGAGATTAGTAGAGCTATGGAGAGAACACGAGGTTTTCTTTTTTTATTTTGTTTCAGAGCACACAACTGCAACAACTTGCTGCCTGCTCGCTATCTTGTTGTCAGGCACGCTGTGGTTGTCATAGGAACTAGGAACCTTTGTTTTTCGTTGTTCACACTCAAGCACGTCATGCCGTCACACGCCGACTGACGCCGACAAGTAGTTGTGGTTGTCAATAATCGTGGCTGACAGCAGTCGTACAGTATGAGTACACATGTCGTAGGGTCAAATAGAGTACGAGGGACAAACCCGGTCGTGCAGTGGGAGCATTTCCCCGACAGTCAGATTTCCAAAATCGCACAGTGTCCACCTGGCATAATTTTATCCCCCATACAAATGAAATCTGCTCACCTACCAACCAAAAACAGTGGTGTATCACTAAAGGTAAGGGGGGAGATGTTGTCCAGGCACACTTTTCATTGTAGGCTACTGCTTAAAATCCCCTTCGCATCCCAACTGCAACCAATTAAAAACACACAAACTTACTGTGGGATGGACAGAACTTAAAAAAAACACCAGCCAATTATCTCAACCAGATCTAAACAAATGGTGATATATCTGTCAAACTCAAGTGCCATTTTGTCCCTCCACCTGTGCGTGTCCCTTTTTGTGTATGAATTTTGCGCTTTCAGAGGCTTGGAGCACTTGTAGAGGTAACAAACAAGAGCCATAGCATGGTTACCTACATTAGCTAACATATTACAGTGGTTCCTAAACCTTTTCAGCCATGACCCCAAGGACAGCATAGGCTGGTCCTGAACTCCTTGTTGAAGTCTGCAGTCGCAAAGAATCCCAAAGAAAAAAGCTTAAACTTTCATCTTGAAACAGTCCAAGCAAGGAGGTCTATAGGCAGCAAGGTGTTGGCAGACTAGTATGAAGCCTGTTTGTGATTTTCAAGAAAATAAAAAAAGTTTGTCTTAATGAAAAGGAGGTGGCAGCATCCAGAAAAAACAGGAAGCCATCATAGCCCATCATAGGTCACATAAAAGGACATGCAATTAAACCTTTACTTTGCAAAATATGACATCTGGCAAGCATGTTTAATGCGCGTAATCATTTTTTATTTTCTTTTCAGACAAGCTCAATTTATGATGTCACAATTTTTTGATGTCAGCTGAGCAGTCCCTTTTTTAAGATATAAACAAACTACTGTTTAAACTATGTATCTGATCATGATATAACTGATTACCAAATCCTTCCATAACAAGAAAAAGGTCTGCTCAATAGAGCGTAATACTAACTGATGTGAAGATATTATGATATAAAATCAAGCTTTCCAGTCTCCAACTCATCTGCACTCCTGAAGGGTATTAGAGAACCAGCCGAAGACAAAGACACCACACACATTTGGATGGACCCCACTATCCCACAGATATAATCATCCCTGGAAGAGACTCTGCTAGCCTGTTTCCTATTTCAAACCTCAACGAATCCTATCCTCGTCCTCCAAAAGCACACAGACATTCACAGTCCGTGGCCTGGAGAGAGCGTTTCACCATGTCGACTTAGTGGAAAATCTCAGAACCACTGAAACAAAGGCATTTGTTCAGATCAGGGAACAGGCCTTTTAGAAATCAAGCGATTTTGTACTTGAACAGTTACAAATAGCTACTACAACTTTATTTATTGTAGTTAGTTAGTTATTTGTAGTTAGTGGTTGACTATCAAAGAAGATGACTGCTTTTTAGTTTCAGTATTAAGTGTCAAAAAAGTAACACCATGATATTAAACTCAGTGAAACGATATGATAGTTCACTTTTTGATATAGATGAACAACAGAAAGGGATTTTGCTGCATTTTTTGGACAAAACAAAAAATGGGAAAAAAAAAACAAAAAGTGAAAATGTCGTGACCAATAGTGTTGTTTTCATACCAGTGAAGGCTATGCGATGATCTATTTAAAGACAGCCATTGGATAATAAGTCCTGAAGTGCTCTGCTCTTTCCTTTTTCCATTTCATCCTACAAAAACGTGTTCGCAGGATGTAACATTTACTCATATGTGCTTGTTTCAAAAGAGATCTTGGCTGGAGCTGAGTGTTTCCAGTGTAGTTTCTGAGGATCAAAATGGAAACATATTGAGACATCGGTACAGATCCAGCTCTCCTTTACTTGTGTACATTCTTCATCAGCAGTGAGCGCTGCTGAATCAGATGGAGTTACATAAGAAAATTGTGAAACTACGAATCCTAGGGCAACAAAATGCTCCAGGTTGTCTCAGTTTTGGGACGCCTTTGCTTGGAGCTCAAGAAAAACCCTAAAGATGTTTGCTTATTTTAATTTGTGACTACATGTTTGCATGCGGCATCATTAACACTTAAATGGTTTTATCTGCTATGACATTTCCACCATAATATAACCATGGTCTGAAAAAGGCCCGTTGCTGACAGTTTGGCTCAATGAGGTAAATTATTGACATTGATGTAATCTACTCATCGTTAGAACCATAAGTTGAGGAAGCCATATTGGCCAGAAACTGCCTTATGTCCCAAAAACAAAGCTCTTTCCAATACTGTTATCTCATACTAGAATTACGATACAGCTTAAAATTTGGAGCTTTCTGGGCTGACTTCACACAGCATGAAAGTTTGCAGGTAATCAATTCCATCTGCCATTTTTTAATTTCCACTTTGGTTACGGCCGATGTGAAGGGGGCTCTGGTACATGGAAGTTACTGAGTCTCCAGAAAGCAGCAGGAGCCTGAACTGGAATGGTGTCTGCCTGAAAGGACGATTTGTTAAGAATCATTTATTATACAAGCAGACAAAGCTTTTATATGGCATCAAATTAAACAAAATATAGAACTTTAGCAAATGTATGGAAATTCATGTTTCTCATAAGACTGTGAAAAGACTTGAGTTTCCTTAACTCATCCCAATTCCTTCATGTCGGTGTCTGTGTTGAAATATCTCCTGAAATAACACTAGACTATTCGTTTGCAGATTTTTATACACATGTTCTACTCTGGATGAAGCGCAATCACACTGGCAACCCTTGTGCATTGTTATTCAGAGTCATCACCAGTAGTTTAATTTGTACTTTGGTTAATGGGGTTAAAGGTTAGGGTACTTGTTGTCATTGCCAAATGGTGCTCACCTTTTACAAGTCAAGCTGTAGGACAGATTACCTCTTACATTTACTTCACTTACGCAGCTACAGATGGGATTGACTGACCTATTTCTATCCTATGATCAAGTTTGCATATCTGAAACAAATGCATAAATACTTTTGATTTAGAAAAAGTTCCATATAATTTATTATCAAACCAGTACATCTCAGCTTTAACAGCCTTCAGACACACAGTCTATATTTACCTCGCGATGTTGTCGTATTATCAAAATACCACATAATGTCACAGAAAACACATTTTCTGACAAACAATAATCCTCAGTACTGAAGCCGGAAATGGTGAGAATAATTCTGCAGCTCTTTTATAATTTATTGATTCTTTCAGTTGATCTTCTGACAGAACACTAATCTTTTTCTGTGCAGATTTAAGAGGACCACAATGTCATCATTTTTTTCCTGATGACTCAGTTTTGCCTTGTATTGCGAATAATAGATCAACAAAACCCATCTGACTAGGTGTGTAAAATTCAAAGATGTTGTAGAACGAGGGACTAAATATAACAGCTAATAACAACAACTTGATTGATGTGCAAAGTCCTGAATGTTTTCCACATTAAAATGTGCATGTGCATCCAGATGCTTTAAACAAAGAAAAACAAGGCAGATGAGTCCTTTTCCATTGCCAGAAAGAGGGTGGATACACTCAATGTGCTGTTATCAAAAAATACAACACATATTGTAGTTGCTCAGGTTTACCGACATACGGTACAACTCAATGAAAATTTGAGAAAAATACTCCAGGATATTTTTATCTGGATTATAAGTAAAAGCTTAAAACTACAGAGCTGAAACTGAGATCCAAATCTTAGAAGAAAAGCACAAATTAATTCATGTTTTGAGTTTCATAAAGGAGTTCTTCCTAGAAATTAGCATGAGCATCTGTGTGTCATGTTCCCATTAAATCTAGGACTGAATGCCAACTATGAAATCCAAATAAGTATTGATGCTTAATGGCTTTCTCTTGCGGAGAAAAAGAGGTTATCTTCCAGACACAATGCTTCAAATCTTTCTTGTAACACATTGCACAATTATTCATAGATTGTCCTTGAGGACCTGATTTAAGTTAAATGTTTATGACGTTCAGTCTGGACTTATTTAAGGCTTATCATATGTGGAACTTACCAAAGGGGGAAAAAAACCAATTGAATATGTCAACATGGTGTCAGAAAGAGCACAGTTGTAAAGTTGTGCCAATTTTGTCTGGCTAAATGTTTTCATTCATGGCCCTCAAGGCAAGTATGGTATGTCAATAAAATTGACTGATACTATTCCAACACATAATAAAGGACAAGCCTGCTCTTTGGTCAGCCCACTGGTCAGGAAACAATTGTAAGAACATTTAAAATCATAGCAAGAGTTCAAAGTCTGCTGCAGAAAAATACACCAAATTGAGAACATACTTGTACATAATTTTTCAAAAATTGTTAATGTTGTTGGGAACATTCTTTATTAGTGTTTAGTAGACTTTGCCTTGCTTTATGTAAACATATCAGCTATTAGGAAAATAAAACACACAAATGGATTTAAATGAATGTTGTTCCTATTGGGAAATGGAAAGCACATGTATAAGAGGAAGGTTGCTCATATGAAAATGTTACAATGTTTGTCTGTTTACTCACACCAACTCATACAGATTGAAGAAACCAAGATCAACACTAGCTCAGCATCCGTGAAGAGTTCAGCAGGTAGGGTGGATTGTCTTTCAGGGCCAGTGAAATTTCCATGGCTTTGCGGTGCGTCATTGGCCCAGTGCTTCAAAACATTTCCCAAATCCCAGAGATCACCCTGAGAGGGAACATCTGTGGACCGGGGGCAGACTGCAGCTGAGGCCAAATTGCAAGGTGTGTGTTCAAAGAAACATTGGTTGCATGTTGAATGGATGATGGATTTAAATGAAAAAAAAATTAAGTTCTTGGACGCTTCGTGAAATATGTGTAGATTCTCCTGTAGATTCCAGGTTACTGGTATTAATCCTAAAATGCTGGATTACATTCCATACACACCGTTTCTAAGACCTCTTGCATCACTTTATGGTAAAAACTTTGCTCTAAACCCTGTTGTACACAATCTGATACTGCTCTTCTGCTTCCTGGTGGAAGCAATCATAATAGTATCATGCACTCCAATAATTTTGACATAATGCATAGTAGTAAATAATAGACATAAAATTATTTTAAATTAAATAAAGACTTCAAATGAAAATAATAGCCTTTTATGGGAACACTTAGTAAATTTAGTAACTTATTAAAACATAGTTTTTGGTCCAGGGTTAAGACTTATGTATTATGTCATTAGAGCCCCATAGGTAATATGAATCCAGCACACGTGTGCATGTGTGTGTGTGCTCACTGAACTTCTTAGTAAGGACTTTTGACTTTTTTATTAGACCACTGAAGTGAGGACATTGGGAAAGGTTAAGACAATTTGCCAAATTCTCTCTTTCTAATATACCATCTTAGATTTCCTTGAACATTAAGACCTGGTTTTAAGATTAAAGTTAGATTCAAATTGGGGTCAGCTGCATGTCAGTGTGCACTGATCAGTTGCAGCATTACACCTGTATGTGTGTGTTTTGCAACATAGGCTTGATTTTTTTTTTCTCCCTGCAGTTGTGCAGCTGCTGCGAGCGCAGTATTTGACCTTTTAAAAAGGCCATAAATAGACAGAGTTTCATATTCAAAGTAAAGACTAAAGAGCTTGGGAGCTGGAATACATTTATGACCATACTCCAGATTTCATTATAGATTTTATTTACCAAATAGAAGGACTTCACATGGAGTTGTTTGTTGGTAATAGACAAGTTTTTATTGAGATAAAATATCAAGAATGACATGAAAACATATTTTGCAGTAAATCTGCAAGCCTGCAGTATGTGGTACACAACCCATGTGCTCAACAAATCAAACACATGCTGGTGTAAAGTGCATTTTTTGCATATACACACCTACCACACAAGGTTCAATTGCAGCCAAAGACCCGCTGTGACTGACAGGTCAAGCAGATTCAGCCCATTTGTTCCCACCAGGTGTGCTGACTGGCGGGCTGAGGGGTTAAATCCAAAACTTCACTCTAAACAGAAAAGGGGCGTATATTTAAACTGGTCGCAGCCCATCAGCCAAAGAAAGCAGAGCTTTGTAGCCACCTCAGCAAACAGCTCGATTAAAAGGATTTACCACTGATTTCTTGGTTAAAGTTACAGTGGAAATATTTGGATAAAAGCTGCTATCAACATGAATTACCACTGACATGTTTGCACATTTTAAGAAAGGAGGAAGGAATGCTAAACTTAGTGAAACCAAAGAAAAACAAATGGGGAAAAAGTGGGGATACAGAGCAACAGAGCAACAGAGACAGACATGGTGAAGATGAAAGTGTAGTGTTGATTTTATGAGAGGTGGGGAATTGACATTTGTGATGAGTTTTTCTCGGTGGGAAATGTGTCAGAGTAGGAGCACACTCTTGCATGTGGTTTTCCCAAGGACAAGTCGATCCAGCTTGGCCCGTCTCTTTCTCATAGACACACTGAGTTATACACCGCTGCAGAGGGAGGGAGAGCCAGGGTTTTCCTGTTCGTGTGGAAAAAAAGGAGGGAAGAGGGAAGGGAAGAATGAGTGGAGGTAACCCTAGCCGCCGAGGTGGCCTTCTAGTCGAGCCCAAATCCTTACGATTCTCCTTCCTGAATCTCTCAGGCTCTCTTACGTTCACAGACACATACAAGTGAGTTGAACATGTGGGGCGAGGCACCATGCATTGATGCTGGTTGGTGGGGTGGGGTCCAAACGCTGTTAAGGCCTCTCCTTCTTTTTGACCACACTTACATTACGTGCCAGTGGGTGTCTGGCTAAAAAAAAAATAAAGCAGAGCATTTACTCTGTCCAGACTTGTGCAGTATATAAAGCATATGTCTCCAAACACAGGAATCTAAATTCCAACGGCTGGAATTTAGCTAAGGTCTTTACTTCTACTTCACAACAGCATGGGGGCTCTTTCAGTCCAGAACATAATTACTTCTCATACAAATTGTTTGACAATAGCAAGAGGAGTGGGTTTGATTTGCAGCTTCACGAGGTATTGAATTTAACTCGGACGGTCAGACAGGAGCATTTGTCTCTGTCTATGTCTGGTTTCCACTTTCTTTCTGCTCTCTTCATCATGAGTTCTACTCTTTTCTTTTCATTCAATCTTCCCCTTTCCCTATTTCTGTCTCCCCCTGGGGGAAGCTGTGTAGGCAAACCTCAGTGCTCTGATCCCTGAGAGGACTTGCCGAAGATATACTGTATATTCCACTCAGCTCTATAAATGTCTAACACTTTACTTTCAACACCTGAGTAAATATTATCCATGCAGTGTTGTGGCGACATACTGGATTCACCAAGTCTGGTCACAAATTTCCTGTTGGGAATAATGGCAGTAAAAGGACCATGGTCATTAAACAGCTGATGTTTGGGACAATAATAGTGGCAGATTATCTGAATGAAGTGATTATCGTCTCCTTCTTCATCAGACAGGTAACATTGCTTTTTGTAAATGAAAATTAATTAAATTTTTTCAAGCTCTTGCTAGATATCTAATTAGATACAATAAACAAGTTAAAGAACTGATTCTGTATTTAAAATTTGCTCGCTGTGTGATGCTGACGTCACGGGATCTGCATACTTTTCAGGCCATATTCACATAGAAACAAGTGCTGTGGTTGTTTGTCATTTGGACATTTCATCCACACAGTTTTGTTGGACCAGAAAACTGCTGCTCCTATAAAATGCCTTCCAAAGATAGTAACTGCAAAAGAAATACGTTGTTTGCAACCTGGACCTATCTTTTTTTCAGCATCACTTACAGACCTGGCATTGATACTACAGCGTTTTGACTGGAGTTGTGTGGATGCAGACCTTTCTGGAAAAGCTGCTGTCTGTACAAAAAAAGTAGTGGATGTAGTTTCAAACTGGTTCAAAGTGCAGACATGTGAAAATGCCAACATTTTGTCTCTGTGTTAACTACCCGTACACATATTTTGTGAACTGATGATACGATAGTCCTGTCTGTCCTTTAACCCATCACATGTAATACAATGTGGGATTACAAAGTAGTGTTTGTCCTGCAGAAGCTATTAAGCATGTTAGGGTCTTTCTATAAAGCCAAAAAACTGAAATATACACAAACATCTCAATATTTGCCCGATACTCCACCATCTTCTACTTTGTATGTTTTTTTTTTTTTAAATCATGTGAAAATACACACATCCATCATGTCCTTTTCACTGTTTTTGGAGTATTTCTGTGGCAGTAATACACTTACAGGTCTATAATACAGTATATACTCCAGCATTTCATTGGTTTGTTTGGATGCACATTTCTTAAAATGATTTCATGTTTACGGAAAACTTTTTGTTTTGTTTAGTTTTGAATCAGATACATTTTCATGTGGATACAGACTTGGCATGAAGGAATCTGTTTACTGTATGATAAATACACTGTAAAATGTACATACCAACATTTGTTTTGTTCATTTCCCCATCAGTTTCACATGTAATTTGGTCCATTTTTAAGGGGCTTAGCTGTCTGTCACCAGACAGAAAATAGTGCCATACCACCGGAAATGGCAGTCTTAAGATGTATAGATGTATAGACGTATAGCTGATACACAACCAAAGGAACAAACTAGACAAGAAGAGGGACAGGAAGAAGACAACACCGAAACTGCCAAATAAAAAGCACCCAAAGAAAAAAAACAAAAAGAATAAGTTGCACAGAACAACAAGTGTGCAATAGAATATGAATATTTCAATGAAAAATACAGCATTTACTGAAAATCATTGGCTATAGTTCATGTGAACCCAGAATCACCAGAAGCATGTGACACTTTTGGCCTTAGGAGCTCTCCCCTCCGCTTGGAAGGACTCATAATCAGTCTCTGGGTGCCAGAATGCTTTGCATTTTGAAGTACAACCACAAATCGGATTTTATGATTTTTTGATTAGTGTCTTAACTCAGAGGCATACTACACTGTAAAGTAATAACTTCAGGCTTTACTGGAACTGGAGTCCAGGCACGAGGCCAATGTGAATTGAGAAAAATGTAGAAAAGATGATGGAATTCTGATCTACATAGTTCATTATTGGCATTAATTAATGCATTCGATTGATGAGACACATGTCTTTTTACTGCTTGCTTACACTCAGTCAAAATCTGACCAAAAATTTGAAGTCAACAGATGTCTTTCTACCTTTAACCTTATAAATACAACTGGTCTCACAATTCAATCACAAAACCAGGCTCAGAAGTCAAACATGTTCATTTTTAATGGGCCTTGGCGGCTCAGAACTACAAGAGAGAGCTCTCCAGTTACCCCAGCTGCTCTGTGCAAGGTTCAGTTTGGGAAACCGATTTGGAAGGACAGGTCCAAAGCAGAGACCGGTCCAGTGGAGTCAACACGACCTGGACTACTTCAGCCAGCACACACTGACAGTGATTGAGAAGACAAACAAAGAGCTGGAGGGAGGGAGAGGAATCACAGAGGAAATGAATATCTTACATTAACACATGGTGTGAAAGAGAGAAACATCTCTCTCATTCACTCCCTTTTGTTTTTCATTTCTTCCTTTTCCCCACACCTCCCCCCTCAGCCCTCCCATTCACCCCCTCATTTGTGCTCAATCCTGATTAAAAACATGGTAGTCTGGAAAATAAGATCAATGAATTTAAAGTATGTCAAAATGGGACATTTTTTCTTTAACATTATTCTTAAACTTGTTGTAGTTTACACATTTCATTGAGTATAT
Source organism: Telmatherina bonti (assembly GCF_933228915.1). Lineage (NCBI taxonomy): Eukaryota > Metazoa > Chordata > Actinopteri > Atheriniformes > Telmatherinidae > Telmatherina > Telmatherina bonti. The sequence goes on along the minus strand of NC_136617.1, from coordinate 24,458,701 downwards.
CTTAACCTTGCATGATTTTATCGTAATTTAATTTCATATGTGTGGGTTTAAAGTGGTTTTACATTGTTTGCCGTGTGGATTTTAAATAGTTTTATTGAATTGCTGTGTTTTTATCTGCATGAGTGTGGTAATCTGGAATTCTTAATAGATTCAGATCCTAATGCTGTCATGCGCCTGGCTCCTCATTTCAGATTGGATGAGAAACACAATCAACAGGAGGGGTTTGGAGTAAGGTCACTGCCCTTCTGCATCAGGAGGAGCCAGATGAGGATCCTCATGCATCTGGTCAGGATGCTTCCTGGACACCTCCTTGGTGAGGCCAGGAAGATAAAGACCCTAGGGAAGACCCAGGACACCTGGGGGGCTACATCTTTCAGCTCACCAAAAAAGAACTTGGGTATCCTAGGACTTGCAGGCAAATGTGGAGACAAAGTGTATGGCTTTCCTGCTTAGGCAGCTGCCCTACAACCCATCCACAGATAAGCAGCCAGAAAAAGGATGGTCTGAAAACTACTGTTTTTCATAATCTTAATCTTGAGTTTGCCAGTTTGGCTGTTCACATCTTGGTTTTGTTAAGAGCACATATAAGATGATATGATTAATGGCAAATAAAAGTGTCTGTTTATATGGTGGCAACTTGTCAGACTAATGACCTGTGACCTCATGGTAGAAAGATTTTGGGGAAGACAGAAGGGGTAGTTCTTACTGTTGCAATTGTGGAAATAAAAAGCACAACTATTATTTCATAGAGAGTTTAATAAATAATTCACTTTTACAACAAAAATGTGAATAAATGTGTAACAGTTGTGCTAAATGATAACAGACAACAACCAACTAAATGTCCTCACACACTTTCTTTTGGTCATAGCATGGACGTATAACAATATCAGCTTCAGTTTAGGTTTATGAAAATATTGTTATGGCTATCATAAAGTTTTTTTGTTTTGTTTTTTGCTTACTAAAAACCGATCTAATTAGTTGTTGCACTATAATATAAAGTTTAACTTTTTTTTAATTCAGTTATTACTGATGTAAACTGTGTGTTGATTTATGTATAAAGCTGACTGATGTGGAGCTCTGTTTTATTTTTACCTCACTTACCTTCTCATATTCTCCTTTTATCTTTGTTGTCTTCATCTTGTGTCACTGACTTCATATTTACTTTGAAGTTGCCTGCGAAGAAGATGCAACCCCAACAAAGCAGGGGACTTGTCTGACATTGCCTTAACTTTAAAGGGGTGCTATTATGGTATTTTAAGTTTTCTGAGCTTTCTACAGTGTTACAGTGTTGAATCCTCGTCAGACATGTGAACGGCACTGTTTTTATCACCTAAACACATGTTTGAGTTTGAATTCCAGCACACTCTGTTCGGTTTCCATGGCGACGAAAAATGCGTTGTTTTAGAGAGTTTTTTTCTACTTCAAAATCCTTGTGACGTCCCGGGGGATAAGGTTCGGTGATTGTTTACCTTCTACTGGTTAACAAGGGCATGTACAAATACATCAGGCGGGTGGAAAACATGGGATAAAGTTATTTCCAACGATGGCTGGTGAGTTTACCAAAGAGAGACATCCTGCTACATTCGTTGCTGTGGGTTGCTGTTTTCCACTTTGTTTTCAGGGTCTGATTCAGGTTCCAACATGTAGGGCTGTATGCTATGTGTTGACATTAAATTTTGTTTTTTTTATTGAGTTCATATTAGCCTAATCCTTCTGTTTATGAGATGTTACAATGACGACAAAAGCAGGTGTGATGCGCGCTCCCGATGTAGCGCAGTGGCGGGAGGCGGGGCTTAATGCGGAAGAGTCTCAATCCACTCGTTTTGCCCGCAGGCTGATCTGACAGCCTACGAAGAGGGTTGGTCTGAAGTAAATAAAGCGATTTGTGACAATAACTCGATCAATCCCAGCCCTTCTGGTCTCAGAAATAAAAATAAATTAGCCTGAAATGCACATAATAGTTCCACTTTAAATCATTCTTTCACTGTATTGCTGAACACAGTTGCATCCAAGGTTTTGTGTTCTTTGTTTTTCTCATTCCACCTTATGAGAGTCCAAAAAACATGCATGTGAGATCAATAGAGTATTTCAAATGTCATAACTGTGTATATGAGACCAATTACATGTCCAAAGTTATTCCAAATTTCAGTTGTCATTAAGCCTCCTATGACCTCCTGCAAGTTTGATTGGGTAATACTAGTGGAATGGATTGAAAACCAAAAGGGTTACAATTTGACAGTTTTTGGGTGATTTAGGTTTACGGTATTTGACATTATCCACATTCAAACCTTTGTGAAATTGCTAAATAGTAAAACAAAATTTAAAACAAAGAAAAAAAAACAACTACTAAACAGTAAAAAGTAAGAGCACCATCCAATATGTTATAATCAAATGTTTTTTCAGATTATACCACAGCCTGTGTTTTAGTTTGTGCTAATATGACAAAACTACAGCTACAAAACTTTATAATCCTGATTTTAAATTAGACACAGGTCCCACGTAAACTGATTCTTTTCAGTTTTGGTAAAAAACTAATTTCTTACCAATATCAGGGGCTTCTGTGAGGTTAAAAAAAAAAAAAAAAAAAAAAAAGACTGAGATACAATACGCTCACCTAACCTGGACCCAGATAAAGATTCACATTTCCTACACCCAGTTCACAACTTCCCACTTCCTTTTCCTACAGTGACCTCATCTGTCATCTGTAGCAGACACAGTACTACTCCCATCTCTGGAGCCCTGAAAGGGAAACATCAGACGGGAAACAATGATACCATCGCTTTGTCCTTTCAACATGTGGCTGGGTCCAATGGGATGCAGAAAGTTCATTGATACAAGCTGGTTATGACATACATCAATTACTGTGGACAAGTTTAGAATGACCAATCAGGAGCTATAGATCTTTCACTAACAGTACATTCAGCACATCATGGCACGCAGAACTGTGAAATGTAGTACAGCCAGGATTGTATATCATTCAAGGGACAACATTCCTCTCCCAAAGTTGGACTCATTAGTTCCCAGATGTTTAGAAATCTTGTTGTAAGGAGTGGGGAAAATACACAGTATAGATAGACAGACAGACAGATATATAGCTCTATGAGACTGACATATTATTACATCATTACATTGTGTTTTTGAGGAATTTTCATATTTGACATTGGGAGGTATAAGCACAAATACATAGAAGTAAAGGCATTTTCAACCGATTCAGGCAATGTACGTTATTCTTTATGTCTGTAGAGCTGCTGGTTGGTATACCATAGTACACATGGCCTTTTGAACACTGGTAGCAAGGGTAGGCCCACAGGTGATATAATGTGTCTCTGAACACATCACCCCACCATCATTTTATACTTTACATAAGTGGTTCAAAATGTGAAAATGGAAATTTCAGATGAACCTTTCCAAGCGTGTTACTCTCAGAACTATTTTTAGCTACTGTTTTTTCTTTTTTGTTCTAAATGAGGCCCACAAGTCTATAAAGAAGTACTTATATATGACTCATATTTCAGAAAGCCCTCCACTGAATCTGTCATTCTTTCCTCACTGTGTCCACACCTTGTGTCGCTGACCACTGACTACACTTTTTCTGTTATTTTCATTACCACAGTCATTACTGATCACTCGGCTTGAACCTCTTTTATTATGCATTCAGTGATCATAAATTATATCCAAAGAAGGTATAAATGGACAACGCATACATTCATACCTTGTTCCGCCTTTCTATGACTTCTGTTTAATTATTCTGTTTTTGGGTGATTTAAGCTTTTAAACAACATCAAAAAATACATGCTTTTCCTTTTAGGTAATCACACAGCAAATGACTTCATATTAAGAACTGTTAAAATAATCGCAATAATCTACTGGACAGCAGCAGCTGTGACCAAAGCCATTCAAGGAGTAGAATTCCTATCAGTTATTTAAGCTTTATTTTCCATTAGCATCTCAGTAACATGCTTTGATGCTGTGGAATATATAAACATATAAACCGATGTTCTGTTTCCAAGCCAGAAAATTAAAAAATATTTAATTTAATGCTTTTTAGTATTTTTGACATAACATACCCTAGTAAATACTGATCCAAGCAGCCCAAACCACTATCACAGACGTTAGGGTGGTCTGAGCAGTATTGAATCTATATGTTGATTATCATGGTGCTGAGAGAGGCCTTGTGTCACAAGGAGCTCAGTGTTGGGAGCGGTAGGGTGGATCACGGGTCACTGAGGTGTGAAGAAAGAGAAGGGATTGTGATTGACGGTAGCTTGTTACTGTATAATCACTAAGTTAGGTTAAAGTCCAGATTTCCTCTGAACAGTCACCCAATGGGTCATTATTGTATATTTTTCTGGGGGGGGGGGGTTCTCACTGTTTTGCACCAGTCTCACTTATATCCTCCCCTGACATGTTTTCCCAAAGCTGGTGTTAGTGCTAATTCCGTTCGCTCTGGAAAACCAAACAAAGGTTTGCACAGCACTCCATCACCCAGCTTGATGATGTCATGATATCATAAATACCCACTTTTCTCCCTGCACTTGTCAGACGTTGGTGAAGCGTGAGCATATGTGTGTGCAAGTCAATGACACTTTTTGGAGACAGGATATGTTTTTTAAGACCATCCCCCCCTCCTTGTGTTGTAAAGTTTTACCAGACCATGCTGCACCGGAGGTGGGTGTGAATGGGGAGTTATGTCCCTGAACAGTCCACTCTTTAAACTCCAGTTGCCAGGTTCACCCTAGTGGATCAAGCCTTCATAGAAGAGGCGTTAGGATCAGGCTAACTGGTGCCCCTTGCCTCAGGTGTTAGAATAAATTAAGGCTTATTCAACAGATTTCGTGTATTTATAAATATCACATGATAATGTATTAAATTTTTTTTTAAAAACTAAAAAAAAAAAACTAAAAAAAAACTTCATCCTTATTTTACAATACACCAACTGAATGGCTGCATCTACGGCAAAAGCTCAAAACACAAAAACAACTAAGAGGTGCTTTTTTTCTTCCTGTTTTTCCCTTTTAACAGTTCATACATCTTTAGTATTCATTTATTAATTTTCCTAACCAGCAATTGCTGGGCAAGAGGCAGGGGACACCTTGGACAGGTAGCCGGTCTCTTACAGGGCCATCACAGAGAGACAAACAACTATCCACACTCACAGGGACAATTTTAAAATAACCACTTAACCTAACATGCAACAACATGCATCAACATGCAACAAGCTACTTAACCTAAGTGGTTACTTAATCCACACATATCATAATTATCAAACATATCAAACTCCAATATTCCAGCCGGGGGTCAATATATACTATTCACAAAAAGTTAGGGATATTCAGCTTTTGGGTGAAATTTCACAACAAGCCTAAAATGCATTCAAACCTGTACAGGTGAACTTAATGTGATCTTCTCTAAGCTTTTAAATGCACATGTCCAACTGTTAAATGTTTCAATAAATTTTGCACAAGTTGCTGTTCTCTAACAAGGAGCTTAACGGCAAAAATCACGGCAGGTGTGTGATCCTTGAATTGACCAATAAATGTCCTGGTTCAATTAGAGCTGGTGTTTAAACAGTTGTCCTCATCATGCTGTTCACATTTTGACATCATGAGACCAAGACGACACCTAACAATGGAACAACAGTCCCTTGCCATTGCGATGCTTCAAACAGGACGTTCTCAGACAGAAGTGGCCACTGAGCTTGGAGTGTCACAGAGTGTCATCAGCAGGTTGCAACAGAGATATGGAGAGACTGGAAGAGTCACAGAAAGGCCTAGAAGTGGACGTCCTTTGGCCACATCCCGTGCTGATGACCGCTACATTGTGAACACTGCCCTGAGAAACCGGATGATGAATGCCACTCAACTCCAGGCACGTTTAAGAGAGGTGAGAGGCACCCAAGTGTCACGTCAGACCATTCGAAACCGTTTCCATCAGCGTGGTCTGCGTGCTAGACGACCTGCACGGGTACCTGACCACACCACCAGGCACAGGCATCGTCGTCTTGCATGGGCCAGGGAGCATTTACGCTGGACGAGGAACCAGTGGGCCTCAGTGCTGTTCTCTGATGAAAGTCGATTCACACTGAGCAGAAATGATGGCCGGCAACGATGTTGGAGACGTCAGGGAGAGCGCTATGCATCAGCCACTGTTGTCACCAGGCGAGCTTTTGGTGGTGGCGGTGTTACAGTGTGGGCAGGGGTGTCCACTTGGTACAGAACTGCCCTACACTTTGTGAATGGTACAGTGACAAGCCCATACTACCTGAATAACATCATTAATCCAGTGATTGTGCCCCTACATGAACAGCACAGGCCTAATTTCATCTTCATGGACGACAATGCTCCTGCTCATCGAGGCCGCATCATCAGGGAACGGCTGTTGGAAACTGGTGTACCTCAAATGGAACGGCCTGCACTCTCTCCAGACCTGAATCCCATTGAAAACCTGTGGGATCAGCTGAGCCGTCGTGTAGAGGCTCGAAACCCTGCACCCCAGAACCTCAATGACCTGAGGGCTGCCCTTCAAGAAGAGTGGGATGCCATGCCTCAGCAGGCAATAAGTTGCCTTGTGAACAGCATGAGACGTCGTTGTCAAGCTGTAATTGATGCTCAAGGACACATGACGAGACATTGAGACGTTCAAATTTTTTGTTGTGGTGTAACTACCATTGTTGTTACCTTTTGTGTTGAATGAATTTTTTGAGATGAGGAAATCAGTAGTGCATCCTTCTACTTAAATGTCTTACTTTTATGATATTATATCACTGTAGCATGAACATATTGCATTTTCCATAAATTTCACCTGAAAGCCAAATATCCCTAACTTTTTGTGAGTAGTGTATATCAAACCAAAGACCTTATTGTGACAGTGCTAACCACTACACCAGTGTGCAGCCCACATTTTTAGTATATACTCTTTATATTCATATTTAAATTGAAAAAAATTGAACAATTATTAAGATCACTTTTAAGTGAGTTCCATTGTTTTACACCAACCAAACATTCATTTGTTTGAGTGTAGTTTTTGCAAGGGTATTTAAAGTCCCAATTTCGTCTGCTTAATTTATCATTTACTACATAAAAAGTAAATGTTTGTTGTGCCAGTGGCAACAGGAAATGTTTAGCTTTATGCATAGCTAATAATGTTTTCAGTACAACCTGCAGCTTTACCCTAACCCTGCTGTTAATCAGGTGGCCAGTATTTTATATGGAAATATAGAAACCATTAATGCCACAAGTGTGAAGCATTCAGGTACTTTCCTCTCACTCCAACAAAGTTGTTTATTTGTATCCATCTTGAAATCGGACGAACTCAGAACAAGCTTTTTTGTGTCTGTCTTCAAAGGCACCTGTTTGTCAGAATACAGTAAAAAAATCCTGATCATTACCCCCCTCCCCCTCCAACTGTATGTAAAGTAGACATATTAAGACAAGTAGCCTAAATATGGTCGTAAGTGGTCATTTAAAGAGTAAAGTAAGGTTGTCCAAATCTCTGATGGCCACTACTCTGCACATTTCTCCCTGCTTATATTCAAACAGCTCAAATGATGGTTCAATTCAGTTCACTTCAAATTTTTAGTATAGCACATTTAACAAAACCTCTGTTGACCAAAGTGCTGAACAGAATTAAATGAGTGCAAATGATGGCGCCATTGGGACAAGCTATTGAGGAAATCTATTTCATCTGAATCAGGTCTGTGGAACATATTAAGCATGCAGAGCAGTGACCCTTGGGGACCACCACTGACAACGTTGATGTAGAGACAGACAATAAAACATGGTAAAAAGGTACAATTACATGTTTGTCAGTGATCAAGGTGAGTCAGGTTCTAGCAGAAAAACACATGTAAATAGCTTGCATGCATTTTATGAACTGTTTAACTCAGTTATCTGGGTTACCTAAGATAATTATGGTTACAATAATAGCTAATTTATGTTTACCTTATTCAATTAATCTAGGATATTACTAACTGGCCCTGCAATGGACTGGCGAGCTGTCCAGGGTGTACCCTGCCTTTCGCCCAAAGACTGCTGGGATAGGCTCCAGCTTCCCCGCGACCCTTCATTGGACTAAGCGGTTAGGATAATGAATGAATAAATGAATTAATATTATTAACTGTTAATATGCAAGGAATTTAATCAAGGAATAAAATATCTTTTTACAAATAAGAATACTTGTTAAACACTTTTTTCAAGCACTGCTTTGTTGTGAGAATAGTGGCTCTTTTTTATTTGTTGATTAGCTGCTGTGTGTCGATCTATTTATAAAAGGGATTCAAAGGTCAAGATGTCTCCCTATATTCATCTAAGTCTGTGCACCTCACTTTTTCTCACAGAATCAAATGTTTTCTCTTATTCACTTCGGCCAAGAAATGGATAAAACAGAGGAGGAGGAGAAGAGGGGATGCAAGAAAAAAGAAAATAAATGTGAGTGCTGGATGTTCCTCTTGCAACTCAAGTTATGCTTTTGTCTTCCAGATCACATCTCTGAGGACATGCAGGTCTCAATCACTTAGCTCCACTGGTTTTTATGTCCACTGAAAATGTCCCCATGGTGTTTGCAGTAAGAAACCATAGTTTTTGGGTTTTTTTTTTTTAGAAAAGAATCAGCGATTATGTTTTGCTTTCCTTTATGTCTGTGGGACCAAATGTTGGTTTGAATAGAAATAGCTTAAGTTTTAAATGAAAGAATCAATTTAATTGAAAATAAGAAAGTAATTACATGGTAAGACAACCATTTGTCAATAACATCAGCTACCGGTGACCATAATAAGGTAAACTGCTTGGTGTTAAGATGGTGCTGGCTACAAATACTAACCAACATGGACACAATTTAAACTGATGACAATCAACAAGAAAATGTTAGTTGAGTTTTAAAAAAGATTTTTTTTTTAAAAATCCAATTTAAAACCATTTATTCCTTTTTAAATTGCCCAATTGATGTGGATGGTGATAACTGGAGGGTCAGAGAAGCTGTCAAACCCTTAAAAAAAAAAAAAGTGGCATCTTTGGGATGAATTTTTTTTCCCCTTCAGTTCCAGCGTAGCAGGACACAATGGCAGTTTTGGCTGGGTCAGATTTACAGTAGATCTACGCACCACTAAACCCAGCCTGGCCTGCTAAATTGAAAAAAAAGGTTTATGGGGCCCGCAGAGAGAGCTTTCAGCACTTCCATGCTGAATAAGTTTAAAAAAAAAAAACTCATAGGGAAGCACACAGGTGAAACTGATGCACACATGCACAAATGTTCAGGGATATATCCTCAACTGTATGCATGCATGCACGCAGACTCAAAAACATCATGTCCTCGAGGCTATAAAAATTAAGAACTTTTGGCCCAGTGCTCACATTACTGAATGACATGAGTGAGGAAATGGGAAATTCGAACGTTCAGCTACATGTGTTTGGCATGGACATTGCCATTTGAGAATACTCATATTAAGAATCCAAAATACATGCATGCATGTGTTGTGCTTGAAATACAATAAATGCAGGCAGGTATACATGTCAGCATGCACTGTCAGACATAATGAAGTCCTTACATACGCTGACAACATCCTATTTTGCACTCATTGGCTAGATTGAACCCACATTGCTAGCATGAATTATACTGCTGCTACGTCTTGTTATAGCTGACTTTTACCCAAGATTATACATTTTACAGCTTCGCACACCTGGAAGCCCCGGACCTTCGTGATGAAGTGTCAGTGAAAATAGTTCTTGCTGTGCTGAATGTAAGAGCACGGCGCCTTTTACAGGCAAGTTTAAAGCTGATGTGTCTCCTCTAGTGAGACTTCTGATTTCCATTACGTATCATTGAGAATGTATGCTCTGCTCATATTGGACTGTCTTATAAATACGGCCTATTGCAAATCACCATAAGTCTTTGTGCCTGTGCCCAGGAGGTGATCTAGGTCTTGGGCTCGGCAATGATGAAAAGACTTTGAAGACTTAACAGTTGAGCAAACACATCACCACAGAAAACAGTAATTACAGGATGGAGAACACAACTCCTGATTAAATAATACCAGGACTGACAGGATGAACAATAGTCTGGTCTTGTCAGTACTGACGATAGGTTAAAGAGCAGAGATGATTACTGGACCCTCACTTGCCAAGTCACAAGTTTATCTTTGCAAATTAGGACTTAATTATGACAGAACAAATTCACTATTGTTTTGACTGACAGCAGCATGATACAAATTTCCACTGCTTTTTCTCCTAAGTTAAATTTCTCAACAATTAGCTAACTCCACGACAACAGCCAGCATCGATTAACGGTGTCAGTTTAAGAGAAATAGCTGAACAACTTTCGGAGTCTGTAGAGCAAACACTTTTAGGAGCCTTTAACTTTTCATTGGAAGCAAAGGCCACTGGAATGGCCAATGGAAACTAACTTACCCTTTAACATTTGTAAATACAGCCAATCATAAAGAAAAATGTTTCTATGGAATCAAATAGTTAGGCATTCATATTATGTCACTGAGCTATATGACTAAATACATTAAGGAGGATGTTGTGCAATTATCTTACCATGAGTTAATGGGAACCCAGAGAACAACTAAAACATTTTTACAAGACATTATTTCTCCAGAAAATAAACAGTGTAGGAAATCTATATTTCATACATAATGGCAAAATTGTGCAAGCAATCATACATGCCAGGTCCCGCTACTCTCCTCCACTCTGTCTGAACTGCAAAGATGTTTGTGGTAATGATGTATTCATCTGACATATGCTTGTTTTGGGGAGAGTTTTCCAGGGTATTTGCCATAAAATGAATCATTTGACAAAAAAGTGGGCAGTAAAAGTACAGAAACGTTAAATGACACTGATACTGTGCAGTTTTTTCAGTCATCTATGTTAACTGTTAGCTTAAATAAAGGTGACTAGACTTATTTTTTGGTTCATGGAGATGTTTAAACTCTTATCTGAACAGCTTTTTAAACTCTAGTGAAGAGTTTCAGCCTGTAGGTATGAAAAGAACATTCACGTCATTGATGTGTCACTATAACCCTAATAACTATAACAACTCTTGCTAACCCTCATAAAATTCTGCAATTACTGGTGTTAGCTTGCTAACCTGCAGTTATTGAAGTGATCTTACTAACTTGCAGTCAGCAAACGGGGGCCATTCTTTAGAATGCATCACAATGCAGATGTGAATGATTAGGAATTGATCTATAAATTTTTATGGGGTTTTTTTTCTTTATAATGGCTGAGTGTGAAAACTAGTGTATAGAAGTACTTTGGCCTTATGGTGGGCTTTTCTTGGAAAATTTGGTTCATTTGAGGAGGTCTTAATGAACAAGCAAATTCTGATGCTCAGAGAAGCAACCTCTGATCATCCAACAAACATTTCACTCTAAGTAGTTTGACTAAGTGCTCTGTTTTACCTCAACACGTCATCTTATAGAGGTCACTATCACACTTTCGTAGCTTTGACTGAGGACAAATGGGGCACATACACATGTGTATACTCTTGGTCATGGTGTCATGTGATGCACTACACAACGAAATAAGGAAGCGGATGACAATGTAAAGGATGTTGTGGGTTCAAGCAGGGCATTGTGTTTAAACACATCAAATCCATACACGAATGAAGTCCTATCGGCTGTTCTAGCTCAAATGGCTCTTGGCCAGAAATATGGGTCAACTCAAGACTGCTAGAATTTAATGCACCTCCATGTTTAGCTCTTTAGAGAAAACAAACGTAACAAACCAATAGATGAGCGAGTTTTCCTCTTTGTTATGTGTCACAACAAATATGAGAAACCATGTTACATTTCCAGTAGTCGAGCTGCCACTCGTACACACACACACACACACACACACACACACACACACACACACACACACACACACACACACACACAATAATCATTTTAGAATTGTGACTATCTGAATCATTATCAAATCTAATCATTCTATGATAAAGATTCCCACCCTGCTAACTTGGTAACCTGCAAATCAAAGCAACCAAAGCAAGTAACATGAATCCTAGCATAGCTGCCATTTCTTTGGTTCTGATGTACAATACTTGGCCAAATGTGAGGATATGTAAAAATTCATTTTGAATGAATCCTCTAGATAAACGTTACTTATTTTTACATTTTTTTAAACAACACAGTATGGAAAACCCTTAGGAAGTGGTTCAATATTTAATACATGTATTAATTCTTTTCCGTCACAAAGCTATAGGTTCTAAGCATTCTTCAGTTCAATTCATCATATCATGTAACTTGTTTAAAAGAAATATTATCCTATTCGGCCACAACTCCTAATCCTGGGTGATATGCTGACATGCAACTGATGGCATGTTATGAAAGTGATTGTGTAACATTGCTTAATAATGCAAAGTGCTTTGACTGCTTAAAAAAGTATAAATAACTGCTGTCAATTCACTATTGTTGCCACATAACTTATCTCACTCAACAGGCCAGTCTCAGTGGGCAAAGTGACAGCTTAAAGTGGTTAAATAGAGAAGCTGTACTTGGCAAAACATACTTCAAGTTTTGAAATGTCTACCCTGTATAAAGGACACCGAGAACTCTTGCAATTGCACTGCCGTGTGCGGGAGGCGGATCAAGTGGACAGATAATAAATTACTTGCTGAACACATAAAGCCTCTGAGCTGGTGTCTAGATTTATGCCTTGATATTAGCTCAGATATCATGTTGGACAAGTTAGATAGATGGTCTGCTTGGGAGACATACATCACGAGAAACAAGCTGCTCTTTTCTTTGTATGACTTGTGTTTTGTCGCTACAAAGTTTTGTTTTAATGGGACACACACACACACACACACACACACACACACATGGTCAGTTCATGCTTGGCAGTGATGCACAGTGATAGGCCTATCCACTGCAGCTGCTCTGCAGCCTCTAGGCAGCCTTGTGCTCCGAGAAGGGAAGCCTGGTTTGATTTTAGTCCAGGGCAAACCAGGACTTTGACATTCCTGCTTTTCAATTGGAATTAAAATATTTGTTCCTCCCTGGGAGGCTGATATAAACCCCAAAAAAAGTACAGAATAAGGAAGTCTAAGGTGAGGCGCTGAGTGCCCTCTGTACGTAAAACTTTCTTCTTTCTCCTTCCATCTCTAATTCTCTTCATTCCAACTTCAAGTAAGTTTGATGCAAGCTGGAAAGTCTTCTCACTATTACATAAACTCTATCTGAAAAGGGGAAAAAACATGGCAAAAGTAGAGAAGCATTGTGAGAAAATAGGGCACAAAAAGAATATGGAATGAATAAAGTCTATATCATCAGAAACGTCTAAAACATCCTCTACTTCAGGTTCTGGAAAAAGTAGGAAGGGAGAAAAAAGAGCAGGAGAAAATTGGAAGCAGAGTAGAGCCAGCTTAGCAGCTCCCATCCCAAAAGCCTGAAAGAAAGGGAAGAAGGCAAAACTGAAAACAAGACATTAAATGACTCACCATCACCCAATCCTGCTTGGAACCCTCCACCTACCCAAATACAAATAAAAAAAAAAACAGATAAACACAGCTTTGCGTCCACCTTATCCTGACGTCTCCTCGCTGAAAAAAGGAAAAGAAGAATCTGTTGTGACACTGATGATCCAGGATATTATTGTCCATATTGTATCTGACCCAGGCTTATTTTTAGTGTTTGTTTACCATTCCACCAGTCCTGCCAACACTCCTGATGACCCAAACAACTTTGAGAAACACATCAACTTCTCACTTTCTGTTAGATGCATGATTTGTTCTAAATGGGAGAGAGAGGAATGAGTTATTAGATTTATAAGAACTGCTCAACTGTTTGCAAGTGGATGATGATTCATAATGCAAATGGCTTGCAGATGCTGCAGGAAATCTCAGTAGGTACGTGCTGTGATTGAAAACCAAATCAACTCATAATTGCCTCTCAAAACCACATCCACATTTGTTTACTGAGGTGTTTATGCACACAAAACTGAAAAATAGCTTCTTGTCAGACCACTAAAATCACACACGGTACATTTAAGTAGGTATGGTTAAATCCGGCGAATTACACAACGATACCTCCTGTGTTTACATGAGTGTCTTTCATTTGAGCTCTGGAAATATGTTGTGTAAATCAACTACTTCTATTTTCCCGCTTCACAGCCTGGGATTATTCAGTTTGTCAGGGATATGTTTTTCACAAACTCACTTCTTTGCTGATTCACTGCATTCTCTTCATACAGTGTGATGTCTATCCTGCTGTCTGCTCTTTCCACTGACCAGACACAAAACACACATTCTTGAAATCTGTGCAAGTCTTGGGTGACTGAGTCTTCAGTCAGCCTTTACCTCACGCAGCATATTTCCCATCAGATGCAGCACATTTCCAAAAGGCTGATTATCACACAGCTTTTCTCCGATTCAGACAGTTCTGGCCTGCTTTCAGCACATCAGAAGGATATTAAGTAGATGGATAAAGGACAAACAATATGAATAATGAGAAACACTGTGGAAATGAAGTAGGTACACCGTGAGTAATAGTTTGTAGAAATGGAAGAAGTGAAGGTAGAAGAAAGGGATGCGGTATTCAATCAGCACAAGTCAATACCAGGCTGTATGCTGGGCTTTGCTGTCACAGCGTGCCTTTCACCATTTGGTTCCCATAAAGGCCACATGGAAACGTTTATCTGGCTTAAAGCAGCTCAACGCACGCTGTCTCGGCCCTGTAACATTTGCTACTTGTTTTCCAGGTCTGTCCTAATAAAGTTTTCTGAAAAATATAAGCGGCTGCAATAAATAACGTGACTAAAATGAATTTTTTTTTTTTTAAAGGAGTCTGTCTGCCGAGGGGGAGACACTGAACAAACTGTGTCCGATATGAGTGATGTGAAATGTTCCAGTGTGAGTGTTTAAAACAAATTTGAAAGAGACTGTAGAATGGGGAAAAACACTAGATAAAACAGCATCCTCAAGTAGTTCCTCATGGCTCAACAAGTCTTAAGTGTCTCAATAACATCTCTTCTTTTTCCTGCGAGTGTTTTCATTCTGCGACATCTGCAGCGTTGCTAAAGGGAATAGAAATTCCATCTGCACAGGTTATGAGAAGTGAAGTCATAATGGAGCATTAGTTAGTTTGTAATCTTCATACTTTCTTGTTTTTATGGATAAAACTGTGAAAACCATCAGCACAAAACTCTCCACAAGGCAGACTGGTGGAGCTTTCAGGGCCGAGAAAGCAAAAAATGGCCGATTTGTGTGTTTGGACAAGGTCTTTTTAGTATGCATTAATACCTATTTGTGAGTACTGTGGTGGTAATGAATTCATCCTCACTTTGGCCTCTATGCACAGCATGTGTGAGTATTTGTCTATACATTTGTCAGAGTTTGAATCCTGTGAGCATATGGCGAAGGGATACAGACTTTCACAAGTACACAAACCCAGCTGTCCATCCATCCCCAGGTAGACAACTCCACACCTGCCAAGTCATTTACACTGAACTGCTGCAGAGAAAGAAAAAAGAAAAAAAGAATTTCCCCGGTTTTTATCCAATATACACATCGTAGGCCTATAGGGTGCACAGATATGCACACGTAATGTGTTGAGAACTTGCCTAACAGCACGCGGAGTTTATTGTACACTCTTGGCTCTTTTGCTGACTTCCACCTTCCGCTCTTGATTCCTTTAAATAATCACTACCCTAAACAGAAGTGGGCAGAGGCAGTAAATATTAATCAGAAATCCTACCCTGATACAGCTTACAATGTACGAAGAGATCATGATGTCTGTCTACTCTTGAGCCAAATCAAAGCTCAAGTCCACACACTGGCAAAGCTCCTCTGCTTTCAACTATATTGTGGATCACCTTTCTATATTACTAACTTGACGAGGACACATTTATTTTATGCTTTCTGGCAGTTTAGGACTCTACGCCCACAAATAAGGTAATGTATATCGCCACACAACATCCATCTTTGGCCAAAAGAGCTGGATGTAGGTTGCCTCGGTTTTAAAGTGGGAAGCAAAACGTCGTGTGGACAGCGACCTCTGGTGGTTGTTTAAGGAATTCTGCAAAGTCTTTCTAAAGCTGTGAAAACAAGACATGGTTTCATGCAATAGTAGCTATAAAATGGGATGTGCAGAGTGGGGATGTTTCCAGCAGCTAATAGTTGACAGATTTCTCTTAAAAAAGAAAATCCCTATCTGCCAATCTCATTATCTGGAAGTATTTTCATCAGTTTGGTACCAGTGTTGTTGTTTTGTTACACAACACCACAAGAAAGATGAAGAATGAGGAAAAACATGGCTAATGTTCAAATGGTATCTAGACCAAATCTTTCCTCCTTTTTTTTTTTTCCTTCTTGTAATGTGGGTGCTGGAGTGATTTGCGTATGTGTGTGTATGTCTGCGTACGAATAGCAGCCTGTGTTTTCTCTTATTGACGAGGTGTGCAGTGGGCCTAACTGGGAAGTTCTGCTCGTTACTTCTGAATGACGTCAAGCCATTCACAGGTGTGATAACCACAACCGTGTACTTCTCCGTTTTCCGCAAACACGCACATGGTTTTTCCATCTATCCTGAAAAAATACAAAACTGCAGCAAGACACTGAAGAAATATCTGACGCAGAAACAAGGTGGCAAATAAGACGCTGTACTTGTGTATGAGCGTGTGAGCAGCTTAAACGTATAACAGATTAAGTAGTGTCAAGTTTCCCAACCACATAAGAAAAGCTTCGAATCACTTCAAATCAATTTTACTTGAGATATTCACCAACATAAATTAACATGCCAGACAATTGGCCGCAATACAGAATTAGATTTCATTAAAAAAAAAAAAAAAAACATAAAACAATCCAGAACAAAACTTCCCTGCCTTGTTCAAAAAGGTACATATATATGTATACATTTATACACAGGCAGATGAAAACATATCTGTCAGAAACCACGATATATTTTAAAGGTGGATCAGTGGGAGAACGTTGTGGTGATGTGTCATTTAGGCACAAAGCTTCAAAAACCATCATCTCTTACAGGAGCACAGGTCAGCAGTTGCCGTCGGTTACGACAGTTGTGCCGTTATGATACCAAATAAGTTTATGTTTCTGTCAATTCAAGCAACAGTAACAGGACTTAACTAGATTCTTGTGAGGTCTTTTCAGTACGTAAATTGGGTATTGTGTGTGTGTGTGTGTGTGTGTGTGTGTCTGTGTGTCTGTGTTAAACCCAACTCACAAACAAGTCAAGCTGCAAGGAATGTATTTGTCCTCTACACGGTTAAGATTTAGCCTCAGTTTGATGGTGAGAATAACGTTCTTCATTCTTGCTTTAGAGTGTAAAAATGTTCCTCGTGCAGGTAACATTGTTTCAATCACTCGTCTCCTGCCGGGAGGTTTTCTTCGATCCTTTTAATGAACTTCATGCGAATTTCTGTGACGTTGTCCCCTCTGAGAGTGTCTTGAACAAACTTCACATCCACCGCCATCTGGACCTACATTGGATTCATAATCAGTTACATTTCCAAAACACAAACACCGCCAACACATTTGCTCAAGACGATCCTTCGTCCTGATGCCTCCGCCAGAGTTTTTAATGAAGCTAATGACCGAAAATCCGATGAAGACTTAAATTCTGGTCAGGTGCTTTCGTTCAGTTGTGACTTGACGTTGTGTTTCACATGAAAGTACATGGATTTATAGGAATAAGAACTTCACAACATGTTTATGTTAAAAGGAAAAGAAGAAATTTCCAAGGACGTCAGCAAAACAGCTTTTGATGCTCATTAGAGATTGCAAACACACTTCTGAAGACTTTGGACTCAACCAGTCAGTCCAGCTGACTGAATGCAAATAGTTGGCTGACAGAGATGATGACTGCAACAGCAACACCTGTACAATTTTAGGAGGTCATAATGGCACTCAAATAAACCACTACACAACTACAGTCCTCTTCCTGGTGTCATCAGCTTAGTAATGAACTCGAACAATGAACAGTAATGGAGGACGAGGCAAAGAGAAAAACACTTGGAGAGCTCTACCAAGCAGCTCATTTCCACACATACTGTGAAGGATCTTTTCAAAACTTCCTTCCAGATCCATACCAAAGATTAAATGGAATCTAAGTCAGACCAAGACCTTTTCTTAAAAAAAAAAAAAAATTACATAAAATCTGGCTAAGTTGCTAACAAACAGACTGAAAAACACGTAAAGGTGGGCATACTCAGACCCTCCTTGGTAATGGCAGTTGTGATGGCTGTGTCTGCAGCCACACAGGTGATATCAAAATGTATCACACATACACTTAGATTTATTTTGTTTAACCATGATTTGATTTACAGACCAATATTTTTGTTAGACATTAGTTTTATGTAGCATCAAAACTATTCTGAAAAAGTGTGCATTTTAGTTTATGTTGTTATGGTATGAAATTTTCATTTGTTTTCTTTTTCCTTTGACTTTCAGTAGCTCCAGTCCCTTGGCAGTGAACCACGAGGTGGAACAAGCTAATTGGAATTTAGGGGTTTTTTTTGTTCATTTAGTCAGGTTTTTGTGTGTCATCCCCTTTGTCTGTTTTTGTTTGGGCTGATCAGCCACTATTTAAGTTTCCCCTTGGGTGTCATTTGTAAGGTCAGTTGGTTTCATTGTGTTGCTTGAGTTACTTCTGTTACAAATTCTTTAATTATCGTTTTGTTTATAGCCTGATTTATTCATTTGTGTTAAAATAACTTTTTCTTTTTTTGGGTCATAATAAAAACCCTATTTCTGAACTTTAATCCGATGCCTGACTGTTCTTCACTGCTTGGCCCATCACACGGTAATCAGCCATTTCTGATTCAGAAATAAAGAAAAGAAAGCAAAAAAACAAAGTAAAACATGGTGGCAGTATTTTTGTTTGCGGCTGTTAGGAGCGCAGGACTTTGTCCAGGAAGTAAGTCTCAAAAGAAAGCAGGAGATGTTAGGCCTAGGTTCAGTCTGAACATTTCATATCACTGTGTGTCACAGAAAACCCACAGATTCACTCATGTGTTGCACTAAAAAGACAAATAGGAATTTAAATAGTGGGCAAATTCTTTTAAATAGGTAAAAATAAGACTGAAATTATTCAATTTGGTCGGTTACACCCTTGGAGTCTAAACATTAACCATTGTCCATTTGTCTTACAATCTGACAAATACAAATGTTATCCATATGTTGTAATTTAGAAGATGTACAGGAGCTGTTGCCGTTTCATCCTTTTTTTATCTGTAAACATTTCCCTGTATTAAAGAAGACTAATTTCAGGACTGGACTTACCATCTCCAAGGCTCCTCTGAGGACTCCACATAGCAGGTTGGAGTAGATAAGCGTGCTGTGGTTATCTGGCAGCTCCACAAAGTCAACCAGTGGGTTATTCTCCAGAATGAGGGAAAATTCATCTCCTGCTGGACTCCAGTTGGTCACACTGGGGGTGATTCCCAGGTACATCTTAAATGCCACCTAACATATAAAAACATGGACAAAGAGGAGTGAAAAAAAGCATAAATGTTCTAAATGTTTAGTTATGATTTAGACAATAATGTGTTTAACTTTGGTACTAATTCAAGAAGACTTTAGTTAAGAGAGAGGAAATTGAGGTATGTGAAATGAACTGGACCTGAAACGTACAATAACTGCGGGAAAACTACAAAACATCTTGAACAAGTAAGTTAGCAGTCAGAGATTACACTAAGCTGATGTGAGATTCTGGACGATTATGCAAAAAGGCCCAAAAACGCCAAACGCCTTGTATTTGACTTGACAAGTGACACATTTTTCTTTTTTGTTTTTTTGTTTTTTTAACTAAAGTAGTAAACATTCATCTGGAGGCACTGCTTCAAAGAAAACCAAATGTCTTTTTTTTTTTATCTATTTGTGTTATACTTGTTTTTAACATGACTATATCAGAACAAATAGCTTCGGTGATTTTATAGTTCAGCAAGAAGTCAAATGATATCATAAGCCGCGGCTCATCGTTCATAGAACTTTCCGAGCTACCATCCCATAGTGCTCCTCTATTTACAGTCTTCACCCTTCTCTCACTATGAACCAATTCCCTGGACTAGTGTGTGATTACATCTGTGGAATGACTCTTTTAACAGGCAAAAGTTGCACTTTGGAAGCAGCTGCAGCGCTGACTACAAAGTCCAAGACCTGCTTTTCTGGTCTACTTGCATCTTATTTCCCAAGGAGCTTTTTGGGAAAACAGATTTCTGTCCAGGAAAACTAGTTGGAGACACAACTCTGAGCCTGCGGGATATTAAGATGCGAAGGAATGTAGTTAATAATGTATTAATAATCCTTCCACAAAGAAATAGCTAAATATGTCAATTAATTCCACAAGAGGTAACATACACAGCAATCAGCATGTGATCCTGGATTAGAAAAATCCAAACTACTTCGTCCTGAAAACCTGATCTACTCAGTCACAAGCATCAGCCCCCCCCCGTTTCTGCTCTGGCACAGAGCATGTGTTGGGATGTTTTGATCTCACTAATCTGTATTTTTTGTCCTCCCTCCACCTTGGGACACATCCACGGTCACGCTTCGATCGGTCTGGAACCTTCCAGTTACCTTAGCAATGACATCAGCCGTTTCTCGGAAATCCTGACACCTGCCGATGTTGGAACGGGCCAAGAAGTCCTCAATCAGACGGACTCCAATGTTATAACCCCTGTAAAAGAAGAGACGCAGACAAAGAAAAGAGAAATGATGTCATCCCTCCTTTCTGTAGTAGAAGAAAAGGACAAAGAAGGAATAAAAGGCCAGAACTGTAGTAGTAAAGCAGTAAAAGTAAAGCCTTATACTTCAGGCTTGCTTTGATTTGATGCTCACATGATAATTCTGATTCGAGTCAAGACAACACATCCTCACTGCAGAGGCTGAATCCAATCAATGAATCCCAATCCTAACACGGTCTGTCTCTGATCTGTTAGATGGCAAACGGCGGACCAGGATATAAAGACTTGTTTCCTTCTGAGGGCAGGTAACGTGTGCCAAAACCTAACTTAAGCTTGGGGTTCCCTCGCAACAAGAGACTTAAAGTACATCCAGTCCAAACTTCTGTCAGCTTAACAGGATGCTTTGCATTTTTGTGTCTATAAATCCCCAGTTTTATCTCAGTTTAATTTGGTAGGATTACTTTATGAACCCTGGCTTCCCTCCATTTTTTTCCCCCTCCATCTTATAAGTAAGTATTAAAATTTCCTTCTTAACCTTTATATTATGTTAAGGGTCAGTTTGACCCATTTCAGTTTTTGTGATGAACAAACTACTGGTTAACCTTTCTTTTTCTTCGTGAAAATTTGTGACTTTTCCTTCTCTGGGCTCATGAACCTTTGAGTGAAATTTGGAGACTTTGATGTGTAGTCGAACATCTGTGCAGCGTTTGTATACAAAGATGATGTTGGGGGTCATTTTGACCCAGACACTTTAGTGTGAGTAAGTCGCTGATTAGAGTAAAAAATGTATCTTTAATGTACTTAAATTTGACTGCTTATTTATGTTATTAATGCTTTAGAATAGACATTCATACGCAGACACCCAGGTGTGTCTTGATGATAAACTTTCTCGCCCCTGTACAGTAAGCCTGAATGAAGATCTTTCCAGCAACATTGTCTCTGGAGACATTTGACAAAAAAAGTGTAAAAGGTTATATTTTGTTACACGGTTGCCATTTAAGAGTACAGTGCTGTTGTATGTTGCAGTAATAAAAGCATATAAACAATTATCTTAAGTTAAATACAGCAATGTACATAACAGAATAGAACCATGATGAAAGGCTTTTTTAAAATACAAAGGCCACTTCTTTTCTGAAAAGTACAATAAATACATGTAATTTAGTAATACTTACATTTTGTCCAACTGTTTATTCACCTCCTCATCATTTTCATAGTCTTTACAAAGCTGAGTAACCAGCGCTCCATATGTCAATGTGAACAGCTCAGAGTTCTGCAGACAAAAACACAAAGCACTTCTTATAGTACAGTTAATGATTTTTTTTTTTTTTTTAAAGTACGTTTTCTACTAAGTTGATATCAATGTTTAGGTATTACTGTTTTACATGTTAAAAACATCACGTTTATGTCTTTCAGGAACTAGTGTGTCTGACAACTAGAGTAAATATTAACACAGATATATAGACCTTGCGATGTTGGCAGGTAGGAAATGTATAACTTTAAGGTGAAAAGAACCATTAGTGGGATGGCTTGTCAAACTATCTTACACTTAACAAGATGTATTATAAGAATAAAGGCAGATCCTCATGTAGAATTTGATTTAAAGAATTTTCTTAAGCCAAAGTAAGGCATAGTGATAATACTAAGACCTGAGTGCAATGTGATTTCTGTCTGTTTGTTTGTTTTTCTTTTGGCTTGTTTGTTTCGTTTTATGTGGGTCTTTCTTTGTTTGTCTCTAATTAATTTTTTTTTTTTTTTTTTTACTGTAATTATTTCTATTATACTTAGTATAATAGAAACCCACACACCATAAAATATAACACCACACTACACATAGTCACGTGTTTTGTTTTTTTGGTTTTTTTTTTTTTTTTTTTTTTTTTTTTTTTGTGTGTGAGTGTTTGTTTGTGTGGTTTTTTTAAAGCTACCCACACAAACTAAATAGTAACGCTTGATTGAATTTAATTTTTACAGCTGATCAGAAGCGTAGTTGGCCAGATACACTTGAAAATAAGATTTTGAGTTTATTCTTAATTAAGCCAAATGTAAGCAGATGTCATGAATAACTGTTAAACATGCATAATGTCGTTTTATGATGGAAAATTATAAATACATTAAGAAGTCGCAGCAACGATGGACATGCACATTTCTATGCTGGTATTTTTTAGCTTGTGTGCTAAAAACGAACTTCACTGTCTCTTGAAGCTACCATGAATGATTAAAATAATAATAATAATAATAAATAAATAAAAGGTTCAAAACTTTTCCATATATGCTGTCCCACATTCTAAACAATGACACATGACTGTCAATAATGTATTAAACTAAAGTTACTCATAAAGTAGCTAGTTGGGGAAGTCATTTTGCTACAGTTAGCATTATGCTAGTTAGGCTGGCTAGGTTAGGCTGCTGTTAATCCTCCGGAAGAGGCCTACCATCTTTTTGCTGTCTGTTGTTCGGTTGGATTGCCTGGACATTGTGGACGGCGTTAAAGGATTACACGGCTGGCGATTCGAGATTAATCCTTTATTTATTTGATTCTTGCAAAGCACTATTTCCGTTAATCGCTGCTTCAGTCACACACTCCCAATGAGATCAAATAACCTAAATTAAAATATAAACTTCCGGTATGACTTCAGAATAAAACGAAAGATCAACGTGTATAAATGGAAAAAATGCAGCGGTTTTAAAGTACAGTGGGAAATCAAAACTTTGCACCAAAACTTTAAAACCAAAATTACAAAACCATATATATTTATATTACCAAGGCTATAACACAGGTGTTATAAATAGGATTTTCCAAACTACATACGAGTGTTAATATTTATTTTGAAGGCTATTGTGCCATACTTCTAGAACTGTTTGTAAATTGACGAAATTTGCTAGTTAGTCGTCTGGTCTTTTCTTTGCCGTTTAACTCGTTAGGCTCACTGTTACCGCCCTCTTGCGTTGTGGAGGGTAACAGCAAAAGAGCAGTACTCTAATTACACCACACGGTGGCAGTAGACTTGTGTCCGTGTTCGTGCGCGCGCGTGTGTAAAAGCGATAGTGGGGAGCTGCTGTAGCAACACTCAGTGGTGGGTTACAGATGTGCTCAAAGTCGTCAGTGCGTTTTGACTCCTGGAAATCACATGGTGTTTTTCTGCGCGCTGCGTCCTGATCGGGGTACACGCGCCTTGAATAACCCGCATGCTGGTTGGCTGAAAGGCTTTCATCCCATCGTGGTAAAACAAACTCACTGCGCTCCCCGTCGAGGAGGAGAAGGAGGAGGAGGAGGAGGAGGAGGAGAACGACGAGGAGGAGGAAGCTGTTCGCGTCACCCAGTCTGCTCACATTGCTTTCATTTTGTGAAGTGCAAAGCTGTCTGACAGTTGTCGGCGCTGACTGTGGAGGAGGCTGTGGAGGAGGTGGGCTATAGTGCAGTGATGACGGGCAAATCTGTGAAAGACGTTGATAGGTATCAGGCGGTCCTCAACTCTTTACTGGCTCTGGAGGAGAACAAATTCTGCGCTGACTGCGAATCTAAAGGTGGGTGATTGTCAGCATCGTGTTTCCCTGCTTCATCCTGTTGATGCCTGCAAATGGCCAGTTTGTTAGTTCACCTTCCGGACCAATTACTACTCTAGGATATGCGGCAATGCACACACACACACACACACACACACACACACACACACCAGCCCTCGACCAATTACGCTGTACTATGGTGCAAGAGGAGACTGGAAGGGGGGGGCACATTCTCAAAAGGCAGAAGCATGGCATGCAGTTACATCATGTTAAGATACCTCAAGCACTGAGATGTTTAAGACGACCTGATAGCTGCAAGATAGTGATTTAGTTGCAACGCTCCTTATTTAAGAGGTGCTTTGTTAATAGTATAAAATAAAGTGAAAATGACTCCAAATTTTGGCATCTTTACAAGACCTTTTTGGGCTTCTGAATCACTATCTGGAAACTGCAGTGCAGGCGGACAGATAGAGATGGAGACACCTGTGCTGACTTTGAGTCGCCCTGAACAGACTGTTCCAGCAGGCTGAGTGCACCCAGGGAAATCTTCCTCACATTGCATTGTTCTGCACTCATAGTGTCGGGCTGCAGCTGTCAGGTGACATGTAATCCTACTTATTTAGGTGATTTTCTGGAGTGGTATATAAGTTTTGGATGTCGGCCCCTTCAGTCTGTATCACCTCAAGGAAGCTTTGACCTGTGCCATCAGGTTTTAGCTGAACTTGTTCTGCCATACTGGTGGATAAACACTGGTGTTTTGGTAGCAAACACACAACACTGGAGACCAAATCAACAAAACTTACTCTGCAAAAGTCCTATCTTATGTTATAGTTATTTATTCTTGTTTTCTTGTATGTAAAGGACAGTTTTTGTTCAATATGTATGGATTTTTTGTACAACTTTTTTGTGCCATTGAGCCGGCCATTCATATATAAGTGCATGAGCCTTTTAATACGTGTGCTGTTCTTAAAGCATGCCATTAGTGTGTAGATGAAATTATGTCGTGACAACTCGTCTTGTCAGACACATGCTTCAGCAGCAAAGCGGCTTGTTATTTAATGTGGGCAGTGAACGCCCACAGCTCATGTTAAAACACCGCAAGCTGTCATGATCGGAGACGCACTGGGACTCTAAAAGCAAAATGTTTGAATGATATCACGGAGCAACTTTTTATGTAACTTTATATTCATGAGAAACTTTCAGTAGGTTACAAGATGGTAAAAAAAAAATTTAAAAAAAAACCCAAATCCCGTTACAACATATATAATCCTCATTGCAGATGTGTTGACTTGCAGATTTATGATGCAAGACCACGATGACTTCTGCTTCATGACTGAAGAGTGATTGATTTGAAATCAACGTGATTTGATGGTATTTTGTCTAAATTAATGGATCAAAACAGTGTTATGTTTACTGCCAGTATGTCAAAACAAACTTGAAGGTCATGCAGCAAATAAACAGTTTGACCTCTTCTTCAAGCTAACCTTCGTGTCAGTGCCCCCACTCAGTTTGGCTTTTTATTCATTTTGACGAAGGCCATCGTCACCCTCTTGTTCTCTCTGGGTCTCTTTTTACTTCCTCATCTGTGTTTGTTTATGAGCCTCAAATCACATAAAATACAGATGAAATTATCTCTGTGTCAGTTAGTCAATCAAAACTTTATTTATAGAGCACTTTCAAATACCACAAGGTAACCAAAGTGTAGTACAAGTAAATAAAATAAATCAACAGTAAAAGCATCAAGCAACAGTTAAATAGACAATATAAGACAAATACACCAGAGCAAATCCAGGCTTAAAAAACAGTGTAAAAAGATAAGTGTGTCTACAGTTGTGTCTTAAATATTTCACTTCATTCTTCATAAAATTCATATATTGAGAAGCTTGAGCCTCTAATGAGTCAGGCAATTTATTTAAACTCACTTTCTAAGCTGAGGGAGAGATAGTTCTGCAGACTTTAGGAAGTTTCTTATTATTTTTTAGCAGCCTGTTGCAAAGATATGCTTCCATTTCTTTAGTTGCATTGACAAAAAACGGCAAAGATAACAAAATTGGCATTTAATGTAATTTTTGCACCAGCAAGGTGATTCCCCACATTAGAGCTAGTAACTTAGCACGTGGAATGTCTCAGTATGGTGTGCAGTTTCTCTTTAAAATACAAGCAGAGACTGGACAAATGTTTACAAAAGAAGAAGCAACATGTCTAAAAAAAAATAAACTGCTGTGGATGAACAGTGTCGGAAAGATTTCCACGACAAAAGGAGAAGAAATCCTACAAACCAAAATCTTAAAGAAGCATCTGATCCTTAAATTGGTCCATGTTAACGGGAAGCTCCATCAGAAATGGTTTCCATTGTAGAGTTGCTGTTGAGAAGCCGTTTTTAAAGAAGGTATGGGATGACACAAAAACCGGACTGGAAACCGTTGGCAGCAGGTCTTACTGAGCGATTATGCCAGAATGGACATTTTCTTTTGTTAACGGTATGGTCAATGCTTACATTTTCAAATATCTTCTTTGCTAAGTTCCCAACAGTGGCTCATCCCTTTCATCATGTGCCTTTTTTATACTAACAAGTAACAAATTCCACTGACAAGGGTCACATACATGGACACATGGGCTGAAAATGGGTGAAAAAAGTAGCTGACTTTACAAAGAATACCTCCAGAAAGCTTGGAAATCCATGATCACTTTAAAAGATTAGCAGAAGTCTTGGTCTTTGCAACAAAACATAAAGAAACTATGAGGTGACTCAAGACATTCGCTAAGAAACTGATGATGTAATGTCAACATTCATGTGGCCTTTATCAGACATGTCTGTGGATTTACAGTCATTCTAACTCTGAAACTGGACCAGTTGTCTTTATTGTCATGCCCTTAGCATTAAACAAGATCAACTTAATTACCTCATTTAGCTATTTCAGACAGGAATTAATGTGTTTTTTGTAACTGTTTGTATTTATTGAGCATTTGAAGATCATTTTGTGTCACGTAGTTAAAATCCAAGCCAGTTTCTCACCGCATCAATTAATTATGGACTTATGATCTATTAGGTATGAGTCGATATGAATAAAAGTGGCTTGATCATTTGTTAATGATGAGCAGCAGGAGTTTGTGATCTGGCATTAATGAATGAATGAATCATCCTGAATTGGATCCTGCATAAGGGAATGTTTGGTACCCTTCAATGTTAGCTACTCTGCAGACTTTCCTTGATGTGTTTTTGTTGGATTTCAGCACAAAAACAACGACGCAGAACATCAGGAGACTGTAGACGACAACAAAGTTTGTTCTTTTTAAATATGCCATGTGATCTCCAACGTTTAGCTAGATTTAAATCGTTGAGGTCACTTGATCACGATGGCTGACGGAGTGTACAACACAAGCTTTTGTTCCTTTTTATATTGCCTTGGGATGATCTACTTAATGAGATATGAATAGAGCTGTAGCAGACGATGATGATTATGTACTTCAGGCAAAGTCATCTCAAAAGAGCGTGATGTGATCAGACTGCAGCTTATCCACACACTTGATTGTTCTAGGACTTCATTATTGTCAGAAACTGCGCGCACGATAAGACGTTCATCACTTTTGGAATTTTAATCGAGGAAATGCAGACAAGGGAAGGCCGTTTTAAGCCGTTCAACTTGTCTTAATCACTGCTCATGTTTGATTTCTCTTTTTCTCACATCCTTAAACTTGTCAGGCATGACTGGTTTTGATTGGCGTGACTGGTCGCGACCAGCAACAGATTGGTCTAATTAGACTGCAGATGAGATTAGGGGCTGAGGGGAGAAATAGCTGAACACATACATGAAAAGGATGCTAAATATCTGAAAATAAATTAAACTGACTATTTCCTTCTATTATTTAGTGATTTGTTATTATCATCAACTTCAACATAGTGGGTGAAAGTGCAACACTAAACAACAAGGCTGCAGACTTGATGAACAATCGCGTATGAATCTCTTTTCCCTCTTTTGGTACTGAAACTGCTGATGAGCAAGTTGATGCTAAGTGCTCCTGGTGTCAGGCAGGTATTTTACCTTCGCTCAGCAGCACGTTTTTCTCTCTCCCTCTCTCTCTCTCTCTCTCTCTAAGAGCACACATGTACTCACACGCGCTGCCTCAAGTGCGTTTAGTCCTTCCTTGTGTCAGGCTTCCAGCCATATGGCTCGCCATGACGTTGGGTCTAATCGTGTTTGCCTTGATATACCGTGCTGTGTGTTTATCCTCTTGGGTGATTGTAGAGGAACTGGTGTGATTTATAAAGCTCAAAATGTGTTTACACCAGCATATAAAAACACACACACATAAATAAAAAGCTCTATCAGACAATCGCCCCATCTGATCTTTCTTCTTCAGTTTCTGTTCCTTGACTGCACTTTTGCTGCTGTGCTTTTTTTTTTTTTTTTTTAATCACTGTACACAAGCACGTGAATGAAAGACAAACAAGAAACATTGTTATGTTTTACACTGAATATCACAGAGTCTTGTTACAATAAGCAGTGGCAGTTGGGAAGGGTAACGTCCCAACTGTGTCTCTTTCATATCCCCATCATGTGTTCTTAACCACTTCCACTTTAAGTGACACTTCTACTGTAAACATTCAGTCCTGCCAGGAAATGATGAATAGACTGAGGTTGAGAAGCAGGTGCATAATGCAGCCGCCACTTCCACCTCTGGCGTCAGTCTAAAGAAGCTTTGTGTGTGTGTGTGTGTGTGTGTGTGTGTGTGTGTGTGTGTGTGTGTGTGTGTGTGTGTGTGTGTGTGTGTGAGTGAGTGCTTCAGCCCACATCAAAGCGTATCTTTTTTTTTTTGTTGTTTTATTGTCTTCTTTGCACTAGTGCTTATGCACACACTGGTTGCCATAGTGATATCACCTGGCTATGTTGTGCTTCCTCCTTCCACTAGCCTTTCGCCCATGTTGCCCTCAAGCCCTTTAATCTTATCCAATCAGAAGGCAGCAGGACCCCAAAGGAGATTTGCTGTTTATTACCCCCTCCCCCCCAACCACCACCTCCACCACACACACACACACACTTTTTTTCAATGAGTGACATCCAGCAAATCCATACTATATATTTTGTGAATTCACATGATTCACAGGTGTAACAGGTGAAGCCAGAAAAGAACGAGCGAGACCCTTTCAGCCCTTACAGGAGTGTTTCCCAAATCTTTTGATGTGTGATCTTGTTCAGCCTCACCTGCACTGTCACAGTCATGGCTGACATGGTAACACAGATGGTGGGAGTTTGTCAGTAAATTATCAATAAGGGTCCATCTGCCTCATTCAGACTGGGACTGGGTCGCCGGGTGGCTTTAGGGATTCTGGCTTGGTTTTTTTCTGCCGCACAGCAAGAGGACGGGAGAAGTGTGTTCATGAGTGTGTGTGTGTTTGTATGGTGGTGGAGGAGGGTGTAGGATCCACTGATGACTGCAGCTCTGTGGGATTAACTTGGTGCTTGCAGAGAGCACCATTTATCCTTGTGGGATCTAAGCTAATGAGCCACATCCACCTGTTCGTGCTTTAGTGTGTGTGTGTGTGTGTAAGTCTTTGGGTGTGTGCATGCACAAATGTTTTTTTGTAACTTGTGAGTTTTGCTCGAAGGCGCTGGTTAAAACACACCCATAGAAAATGACGATGCTAAAAAGTTCTACGTTTGTTTCTGAATTTTCATGTCCAATCAGGGAATCTGTGTTTGTGCACCCACGTGCACACAGCAGCAGGTCATCAACGCGCTAAAGTCCACCATTCGCTGATTCAAAAACTAATTAGAGCATTTATATTTGTTCTTTGACAACATAAACTATACAGTTACATCAGTCTACACTGCAAGGCCAGTTATTTTATGAGTGTGTGCTCAATCTCCTTCCTTTTTTTAGACATCTGTTCCTCCTACTCTCTTCCACTTATAACTGTTAAAAGTACCTGGAGGTGTGCACAGGAACTGGACAGACTTACTCTGTAATGGGTTTTCACTGAAGTACTGCAATGATTAAAGTGGAAAAAAAAAAAAAAAAGAGGCACAATTGTGATTCACTATAAAGGTCTTTTTAAATCTTTATTTTATTCACCTGACAGCTCTTTCACGTGCATGGACAGTAGGGCTACTTTTTTTTTTTTAACTTTCTGTAAATATATTTTAACCGCAGTGCTGATGGTAGCACAAAAAAACAAAAATCTCAAGTTATGGTTGCAGCTCGGTGAATCTGAATTTTCATTTTATCTTGCTAACATGTTCCCTCTAACATGTAGCTATATTCTATGCCTTCTCTTTTATGCACCGTCCATCACAGGAATCAGGAACATGAATATTGAATGTAGTAGCCTGACTATCTGCAGGTCCAGTTCCAGAAGTATTGGGGCACCATGTAAAACATGAATTAAAAATGGAATGAAGTCATCAGCAACGTTGATGAACATATATTTTTATTCACAGTGGAAGAAAGAAAAGTTTTACTGTTTAATGAAAAATGTTAGATTATCTTGATTTCCGCGCCAAGGGGCAAGGGGAACATGTTCATTAAGCAATATTCTATAAATGTGTATGAACTGAAGGGCACAAATAACATTTATAAAGCACTTTTGTCATACCAAACAGCAACGCTAAGTGCTTTGTAGGGTTACAAGAAGATAAAAAAACATGCATAATAAAACAAACCTGTGAATTTCCTCTCACACAGCTGTACATGGATACACGCATATATACACACAAACAGATCTGAATTTTTTAAATGGTATGTTAACAGGAGACATTTTTCTTCTGATTAGAAACTTAATAAAAAAAATACTTGTGTCCATGTAAAAATGCCTTTTGAGTATTAAGCCATTTTATTGCAATAAATGTAGTTTTCTGGTTAGTGTTGTGTTGCTAAATTATGCAAGACTTTCCCTGGAAAACATGCCATCTAGTTGGGAGTATATGTCACTCTAAAACTTGTATGTACCCTTCACCAATGACAGTACCTTTCCACCAGTGCACATTGTCATTGTCCTAGTATACTGTCATTGTCATACTGTTCATGAATACATATCAGGAAATAATAAGTTAAAATGTATAAAAGCTCGACATTCACCACATCTCTAACATTATCTCTAATCTTTGTACAAACACAGCCTGCTACCTATTACAGTACCCAGTATAAAATCTGAAGTGTTGTCCATAACCTCTCAAAATGCTGTAAATAAAGTTTACATCATGTCAGCCATTCCTCTGCAACGCTTCCCTGGAGATCAGGCCTTCGAATGTGAAACGCTCGCTGGTATGCACGTATGTATCAGGGGTTTATCTGTGAGAACAGTTGTAGCTTTATCTGCAGACCATCTGAGCCAAATTTAACATAAATTTTTCAGCCTGGACAAAAAGAAATAGTGGAGAATCTAGTTGAAAAATGATAAATGCAACTGTGTGACAAAGATATGGACAAACAAGGGAGTGGAGAGACGAGAGGAGCAGTGATGGTGTGAATTAATGAGATAAGAAATGGCTGGGGGAGCATGGGGTGGGTGTGTGGTTATTAGGAAGAGAATGCTAAAAGACAAACTAATTCCTGTGTATGGGGAGTTCAATTGGCATTCTCTGTGTTTCTCTGTGTCAGTGCCAGTGTTTACAGCGGTTAAGCAGGCTTTGCAAAGTAATCTACTATTATTAGCCTGCACAGCAGCTAATGCTGCAGCTAGACGGTCAGGCTGATAGGTGGACGTGGGCTGTCTGATGACCCTGTGGTTTTGTCTCTCTTCAGGTTTGTTAACATTTACTAAATTGAAAAAGTAACTCTCAGTTAAGCTTGCAACTCTATAAAAATAAAAAGTAACAAAGTCCAGTGGTTGGCTCTTAAGAGAATTGCTTTTAAAGTTCAGGATGCAGAGAAGACAAGAAGCTGTTCTTTGACTCTGCACCCAAACACATTGTTTCCACAGCTGCCTCAAAGACAAAGGTTTTGCATGTTTTTTTCTCCCTTCTAAATATACACTTCCCTTTTCATTTGCATAGAATGCCCTTTTCTTACACGCTGTGGGCTGAATTCGGCCAACAGGAGAAGAAAAATAATCCAAATCAAAAGCTGTTCTTCCATCTAGTGGTGTTAGGGCCACAATGCAGCAGAGTGATTTGCAGGCTAAAGGGGGACAGGAAGAGGTGGAGGCAAAAACACAGGAGGGATGAAATGAGAGAGACGAAGGAAGAGAATCCAAGTATTCTCTTTGAAGCTGAATGTACTCTTTGAAGAAAGATGCTTGCATAATTTATTTTTTTTAAGAAGTGTTTTTGCATCCCTTCTCTGAGTTGTGTGTTCAGGAATGATCTTGACAGCTCTGCTTATAGAAGAAGGAATCACAGACACAAAAGCACTATATTCAGTTTATATATGCTGTATGCAGGACTGAGAAGGTGATACAAACATCAGATGGATCCATTTATACACATATGGCTGTAAGATGGACAAAATGACTTGTTCAGATAACATTGCTCCCACACACAGGCTCATGACCAAATGAGTAATCATCCCTGCAGGTACCCGGGCTCTGAGTGTGTCTGATGGGTTGTCGATGTATGTGTGTGTCTTATCATACTCCCCCTCTCTCCTCTCAGTCTCAGTTATGTAGGCTAACTCTTGTATTGGATCCTATTATGTGTCAGGACACTGTACGATTTACACAAGATTAGATCTGTTCCCCTCTGAATTCAAACTCAAAATTAAGGTTTCAGGCATGTCTCTGATTAATTCTGGTGTAATAATAGAGTTTTTCTCATAATTTCTTCGGTCCTCCCTGCCAAGTTGTATCACCCACGTAATCTGCCATCCTGCTACACCGCTACATAATCTCATTACCTCCTTTCATTGCCCCCTCTGTACACGCTCTCCTGTAAATATCACGTGTATCCTTGTTCTGTCTCTTCCAGGTCCAAGATGGGCATCCTGGAATTTGGGTATCTTTATTTGTATCCGCTGCGCTGGCATTCATCGAAATCTGGGGGTCCACATCTCCAAGGTCAAGTCTGTAAACTTGGATCAGTGGACACAGGAGCAGGTCCAGGTCAGAAGTCTTGACTGTAAAACTTCAGAGCAACAAACCCAATCCCTTGAACTTCAAACACTTGAAAACTTAAGTCATCAGGCAACAATAGTTATAATTGTTCTGCCCCGATTTCCATCTTAGTCTGAACTGGTAGGATTAAATGTAAAATTTACCAGAAATAAATCTGATAATAGCAAATCATCTGTTCTTATTTTTGTGCTTTATTCTATGCTATGCTAACCTAAGCAGCAGCTAGCTTTGACTTCATATTTAGGATACATGTCATGGTGCTCTTTGCCAGAGAGCATGCAATTTGATAGCAGTCCATATAAAAGGGATTGGGACATTTCATTTCAGCACTTTCTTTTCTTTATAGATGGGATTTTTACAGCATAAACAAAATAAAGCATAAACAGTGATTCGCCATTTCTTTGAACCATTGTTAATTATTGTAGCTTCGAATGGGTTAGCATGCTTTGTCATTATTAGCATTAGCAACTCAGGCATCTTTCTAGACCATGAATCTCTGCAAACTGCTTATCAGCTAAAATTTTTACTCCACTTTACATTCATATTCTGTTAATAACAATACATAATGTGTACTTTATTTAAAAATATCACTGAATATATGCTAAAAAATTTAATTATATTTCATCACAACATAATTTCCTGTTAGCTTCTTGCAGTCCATTGTTAAGACACAATCCCCCTTTTTCCTCTTTCAAAGCCTTTTTTAATAATATTATAGAGTTGGCTGCACAATTATGTTGAGAATGTAAAATAACAAGACCATAGCATAAAACTGTTGTCTTATTTGCATTACTATTTTTAGCAGCATTGTGGACATGTCTCATGATGTTATTTGTGTTTCCCGTTTCATGTTGCGAACCTCAGTGTGTGCAGGAGATGGGAAATGCCAAGGCCAAACGTCTCTATGAGGCTTTTTTACCTGAGTGTTTTCAGCGTCCGGAGACAGATCAGGCTGCAGAGATCTTCATCAGGGACAAGTATGATAAGAAGAAATACATGGATAAGGTTATTGACATCCAAATGCTCAGGGTGAGCGTACATAAACAGATAAAAGATTTTTACCTAATACCCATTCAGCTTTAATGTCCTCATGCTCAACCAGAAAAATCATGAGTTTTTCTCTGTACAGAAAGAAAAGAGTTGTGACAACATCCCCAAGGAGCCTGTAATATTTGAGAAGATGAAATTGGTAGGTCATCTTTCCATGTTCACATACTTTACATCAGAGTTAGTAGCACTGACATAATGTTATCCTTTATTTGTTTAATTTTTAATATTTAACTGCTGCAGAGTAGATTAGGACAGCACTGGGATGAGATTACTGGGTGAGGGTAAATTTGGAGGAGGAAAGGGAATGTCACCAGTGAGGTGAAGGTGACATACTTCATTAAGACCACCAAAGAAAACTGGGTGTAGCTTTTTTCTTCTTGAGTGTCAGTCATTTCACCGCCAGGGAGTTCAAGAAAAATGTTTCTGGATTCAAGCCCATTTTTTGATGCAGAAATGTTGCATTAACTGTATTGATTTTCTCAGAAAAAAGACATCAGCCCGAAGACAGATTCCCAGTCCGTCACAGACCTGCTTGGATTAGGTATTGTATCTCTTTAACTTCACGAATGCACTTCCACTCGTTTAAAATGCATTGTCATTACTACAGTTTACTACTTTAGCATACAGAGAGATCTACTTATGTGTTGCGTATCTGCACCTTAAAATAGAAACGATAGGCATCTACATTATGGTTTAAAATATGAGTTTTGATCAAATAACTTGATTCCAAAATGGCTGATTGATAATGCAGAAAGTTATAATCATTACCGTTCCTCCATCTACTCTCCATTAGATGCCCCAGCTCCAAGCCCTGCGGTGTCTAATGGTGGAGGATGTGTTCCAGACAGTAATGAGAGCCCAGTGGTGTCTAATGCAGCTCTGGCACACTCTGCACTGGATCTCTTCAACTCTCTCCCAGCCCCCTCTTCTGCTTCCTCTACAAAAACCACGGTAGTGGATCGCACACTGCACACACTCTATACCGTCTCTCTGCTGTCTCCAGGCTTTTTGTTTAAATCAGTGGAGCTGTGTGATAGTTTATAAACTTTACATAAATTTCTGCCTGCATAACATGGCACAGACTAACCTCTGTGATGTCACCCTCTGGTTTTGTTTTTGAAGTCTCAAATGTGGCGTCTTCCTGTGAAAATTCATGTCTAATGCCAACAGTGACCTATAATGAATTGATCTTACTGAGACCCTCAAGACATTATTGTTTTTTTGTTCTTTTTTTTTAAACATGATTTTTATTTTCAAATTAAAATAAAGAAGCTCTGTTTTCTGTCTACAAAACATATTTGTTTTTTCTATTTGCGCTTAATAACTATATAACTATATATCAGTCCAAGACAATTAGCTTTATTGACTTTTACCCCATTCTCTTAAGCAGAACAGCTTCAACTTGATGACAGTTTTAGGTTTTAAGTTAAGTCATATGACATGGTATATAAGAAGCTGTTAATGTCTTAAAAATTGCTGTAAGTTCTAAAACTATTGCTTGACTGTACCAAGGAAACATAGTCCAGACTGTTTGAAGCTTTTTCCATCTTGATTAGCATATTTTTTTCTGATTAACGTAAAAGAAAAAACTGCATTCTGACCTAAAAAGAAGATACCACTCACTCTGATTTAATTTAGATTCATTTTCTGTTCTCTGAAGCTCATTTAAAGCATAATTGTAACTGGGCTGTTTCCTTTTTTGTTTTGTAAGCTTGCACCCTTCTCTCTTCGTCTTTAATTTGTCCATCCTCGCTCCCACCCTTCAGCCTGTTACCAGCTCCATGCCTCAGAGCAGAGTGACGGCCTCAGTGCCTGAAAACCTCAGCTTGTTTCTGGATCCGAAACCTAAAGCGGAAGAAGGAGCCGTCAAGAAACTGTCCAAGGACTCTATTCTCTCCCTGTATGCTTCCACCCCCTCAGTGCACGCCAGCAGTATGGCTGCACATGGTGAGAACTACACACAGCTCTCTTGGGTTATATAAGGGCATTCACATGATTAGTCTTGATTATTTACTATTAGATCTCAAAATAATGTCTGTGGTTGTTTTCAACAGGACTGTACATGAACCAGATGGGATACCCGACTCATCCATATGGTTCATACCATTCTTTAGCCCAGATGGGTGGATTGGGAAGCACCATGATGACTTCACAAATGGCTATGATGGGACAGCAGCAGAGTGGTCTCATGGGAGTTCAACAGAACTGCATGATGGGACAGCAGAATAGTCTAATAGGTGCTCAGAGTGTCATGGCTCAGCCTAGCGGGGTTGTGGCACCGCCATACATGACAGGGATGGCCCAGGGCATGATGGGACAGCAGCAAAGTGCACTCATGGTTCAGCAGCAGAATGGCATTATGGGACAGCAGCAGAGTGGAATGATGGCGCAGCATCAGGGTGGAGGTTTGTCCACCGTACCCCACCAGCAGGTTTACGGAGCGCATCAAACTCAACAGCTTCAGTGGAACATTGCGCAGGTGAGTGCGTTAGCTTTGCAGCAGGGGAGTTTTTGAAAGCAATAAATGTGCTGCTAGTAATGAAATGTTTTGGGGTTTTTTTTTTCAAATGAAGCAGCACATGGCCGGCATGAATCTTTACAACACCAACGGCACAATGGGATACGGCAGCCAGCACATGGGAGGGTCAGCAACTCAGAGTTCGGCACACATGACGGCACACGTCTGGAAATGATCACGTATGTCTCAGAATTTAAAACATCTCACAAATGAGGGGAAGCCGTTGGATCAGACTTTCCATGAAACATTTCCTGATGCAAGGGAGGAGAAGGAGGCAGGTGTGAAGAAGATGTGAGAAACAACTACTACCTCTCTTTCTCTCTCCTCTCTGCCCATGCTTCCTCTTGCTGTCATATCCATAGCCATGCTCTGCAGATTTCTGCGTTTGCCTTCAGGACATTTTAGTACTCTGACCAAGACTGAAAAGTTTAGAGGCCACTGGTTAAGACCCTATTTGTTTTCTTGTTTCTAGCCATCATGGGAGAGTGATAGCACAATTCTGCTGTCAGTAGGTGTCAAGTAGCTGCTTTGGTTTTGGAGAAAATTAGTGTTTTTCATACAGCACAGGCTGAGCACTGAGGTTAGCCTAGCTTTAATATTTTATATGACCAAACTGTACCGAAACAAGGCAAAAATGAGCAAAAGACAACACAACAGTGGATAAGTAGTATTCCTTTCTGTAAACTATGCGCTTACAAAGTTTAAAAAAGGTTGCAACACTTTAGTAGAAAGCATGTTTGAAGGAGCTACAACTTAGCTAGTCATCAAGCGTATAGAGATTGTTACTCAAAATATTTACTGAAGTTATAAAATCCATGTTTGAGAGAAATTTAAGACGTTTAAGTTGACAGAAACACCAAAGATGTTTGCTAAGCTAGGCTAATCTCCCTTGCATAGATGCTAGCAAAATGGTCCAAACCGCCATTACTATAGCGCAGCAAGTAAACAATAAACTTACAAAAGGCATAAAGGTAAAGACGACACAATCCTGTAATGTTTTCAAGATAGATTTATTATTTTTTTATTTGGTTTTTTCTTATTAAATATTTTGTAAGGTTACTTAGGCATGTGCACTGATCTGAGTCTTTCAGCTTTTGTTTGGGGGAATCTTTCCCACAAAAGGCTTTTAGTCTGTAAGTTAACATCTCACCACATATTCCTATCATATTTTGATAATGCGTACTGTGTTGGACATTGGAATTCCTTGCGCTTAAACTCTTGATGTATTTATTGTTTATTTTGAAATGTATTCAGGATTTTTAGCATCCAGCCCTTTGCTACACAGATGGAAGATGTTCCACCTCCAACTTTGACATTCAGCAGACCACCAAAATCATCCGGTTTGCTTTAATGTTTAGTTTTTTTGTTATGATGAGGATGCAGGTAAAGTTTCTTCTGTTTCCTCTTCAATGACAGTTGTGCAAGTGCGGTGGTATTTTAGAACTGAGGAAGAACATCAGTAAGAAAGCATTCTGCTATCTGATAGCCCTTCCTGCTTTGTTTGCATTATTTATTTTATTTTCCAGACTTCTGGGCATTTGTTTAGACTGCAGGGATAAATGAAATTACATCTCACAGCCTTGTCGAACAATGGCTGTAAACTGTTTGTAACCCTGAAAGGTTGATACGACTTCACATTTTTCTTGCACAGTGCTTCTTTCCTTTTTCACTGAATGCACTGGCAATATTTTATCTTTAATTTCATGTGTTATTGTGTCAGTGTGGCTTAGCTATTTAAAGTTACTTCCTTGCCAAAACATGCCAAAACTATCTGCATAATGTAGATGGCAAAAGCATAAATGTCTTTTTCCACAAATATTTAAATTCAGTAAATTGCTTTTAAGTGTTGATAAGTTCCTAAATTAGTTTCCCACTATATCACAAGCTAGAACAAAAGCAACGCCTACCTTAACAACCTTTATATATGATGTCTTGATCTCAGTTATAGAGGGCTTAAATTAAAATCAGTAATCTTCATTTTTAACTGTACAAAAGGTCTAAACTGGATTTTGGGAGACCAAAGATCAATACAAGCTTTATTGAGACTGTACAGTATTCTAGTGTCCTTTTCGCATATTGCCACTTAACTAGTGATTAATAGTAAAATCAACACCAGTCCATTTGTATTGGCTCTTACAGATCACTGTGTTATTGCCTCAGCAAGGGTGGGGACACTTTAAAGAAATGCATGCTTTGTTAACACATCATAAGCACCTCAAGTTAAGAATTTACATTGTACAATAGTGGCCTCGGAAAATGTTGAATGTCTGTTATCAGGAAAGAGATGGGGAATAGATCGGTCCTGTTTCGGAAGCTTCCACTGACCTGCATGAAAATGTTTATCTAGCTCTGATTATTCGTACTGTATGTTGAAGATTGCTGAATGTTTCTCTCTGCTGTACATGTGGATCAGTCTTTGACCAAGACCAACACAAAAAAAATCAGTAAACGTGTGTCTTCAATGTGTTCATGATTGTGCTGGACTCATTATGAGTACACACACTTGTGTACTGCTGCAGTTTGTATTTTTCTTGTTATATCT
The DNA here is from genome assembly GCF_933228915.1 of Telmatherina bonti. Taxonomy (NCBI): domain Eukaryota; kingdom Metazoa; phylum Chordata; class Actinopteri; order Atheriniformes; family Telmatherinidae; genus Telmatherina; species Telmatherina bonti. Next base: position 24,419,402 of record NC_136617.1, on the reverse strand, counting down.
TTCTTTTTTTTTTTTTTTTTTCCCTGTCAAGCAGTGTGCACTTGTGTATTTCTTGAATGTTCTGTGATTGAAAGCCTTTGCAGGAGTTGTGTAGTCAGGAGCAAACTGTGACCAGGCTGAAGCATTTTCAGGTTTATTCAGGAGCGTTTACAATTTGGCCACAACCCATCGTTGAAGCGAAAAGTGATTGTGCGACCAAAACCTGTCACCGCTCAGTGTTTGAGTTACCCCTGTCAGTCCTCTCTACATCCGCCCTTTCTTATAAATGCATGAAGCCATTAATGTAAATAAACTGGGTCTTTCTGCATCTTTTTTTTGTAAAAATCCACTTCAAGCTGCCAATAAACCAGCAGCACAGCCTTCAGAAGTCGATGTTTCTTTTAAATTGATCTAATTTGGGAGCAGTTCAGGCAGGAGTGTGACAGGAGCAGTCACCTTCTCTGCAGAGTGCAATATCACCCAGCGACTATGTGTCGTCTCTGCACTGCAACAGTCCATCTGTCAGAGAGTAATGAGGTGTTTCTGGAAAGGCAGCAAAATCCATCTCTATACAGGGCAGATAAGTTTAGGTGGCTTGCAATCTGTTCCTTTTTCTTTGTTTTGTATGTTTTCTGTGAAATGAAAGCAAATAAACGAATGTATCTTTTATGTACTTGTCAACCAAGATATTGTGCATTGTATTCTTTATCGGAATATGTATATTATGTTTATATATTTAAAAAAAAAAAAAGATTCATGAATATCATCTGTATATTGGCTCTGCATTTTTTTCTCATGTTTTGCCTCTTGGTTTTGTCTAGACGACCTCGATGAAATGAAAACAGTATAGATGTAATACTTACTTGTCTCTGTCAAAACAGAAAATAAATATCGTTTGATTAAATTATATCCTTTGTATTTTTCTTACAAGTCAACACTTGTCACTTTTCATTCTCGAGATGCAAATTTCTGACCACATTTTTGCAGAAGTCTTTTTTTTTTTTTTTTTTTTTTTTTTTTTTGCAGTTTCTTCAGGTACATGAGTTTTAAACTTCTAAACAAATTCAGATTTGTAGATTCACTTCAGGAATTGTTTTTTTGTAAAACCGATCCAGTAGACAGATCTACACTGCAAAAACTGAACTCTAAGTAAGATTAAAACTCTTAAATTGAGTACAAATATGCTTATTTTTTTAAAGGCAAGATAATTCTTAGTTTTCATGTCAGAGAATTCCTTTTGTTTTAAGAGTATTTTTACTTGTTTTGGGAAGTCTTGACAAGCCAAATTTTCTTGTTCTGTTGGCAGATAATGTATCTTATTTTAAGCAACATTTACCTAATTTTTGTACTTTTAAGGCTGAGTTTTTGCAGTGTAACAGTTGATCATGGATTAAAATTGAGCTGAGACATGATTGTTGCATATGTTCCAAAAGTGTGGCAGAAACAGTATCCAGAAGTTAGAAATGTTTTGTCTGTGCAGATTCACCAAATTCACCCTCAGAGCACAAAATTTAAAAAAAAAAAGGCTTAACTTTTGTGTCAGACAGTTGTTTGCTCTGTCGCCATCTCAGCCAAACTAAACTTCTTTTGCTTCACATCACGACAAGCATGGTGGCTGCTCAGGTATCGACAACTGACCAGCAGAGGTTTTACCAGGTGCTGTCTGATTTGTTGCAACCCAGCTTATTCCTGGGTTGCAGTTTTTCCACAAATGTCAGTGGGTGTATGTGCTATGAATTAATTCCGTCTGTTATCTCATCTCATAGTTTGTGAATGAATTGACAGACTTGTCTGTCATGGCTGTCATCAGCATACATAATAACTGAAGCAACACTGAACACTGACTTGTTGCTAAACTGGCTATAAATAGCCTCTACTCAACCACAATGACATTATTTGGGTTTGAGTTGTTTTAGATTTGCTTTTCTGTGGCCTAAGTTGGCTTAGCTGTCGATATGGGTAACATGCGTACTTGTAACTACTCCACACAAACCTACAGAAATTAGATCAATTATGAATAATAGCAATATTCTTCTTATAGGTGTGATTATGTGGCAAATTTTATTTCCATTGTCTGATGCTGGCCAAAGATGCCATGGCAACCTCTGAAAAAAAATCACTGAAATAAACAAGAGAAATTTTTGTGATTCAAATAAACTTTATTGACTTTGCGTCCAGATGTCAAAGGGCATGCAAATACAGGCTTCTGAATCTGAAATACGTTGGGTTTTTTTCATTTTTTAAATTTTTTTTCCTCAGTTTGGTTCTATTTTCTTACAAAACTACGTGCACCGTAAGTAATCAATTTTGCAGCGTACAAACCACAAAAATACCAGTTTTACATTATCAAATACTGCACATAGAAAACATTTACAAAGCACAGGTATAAAATTACAGCTCCCTTTTTCTTCTTTGCCATTAACCATATCCTTTCATCAGACATCAGACTGTTGACACTTAGCCCATTTAGTCTGTGAACACTAGGTGGAAAGTTTAAGGCCAGTTCAGAAAAGACAACCGCTCACTTACCAACACCAGTGGTCCAATTAAACCGGGCTGAATGATTTATTAGTTTTACAAGATGCTTTTTTAAATGTCTTTACATTAAGTGTACGAAATGTGCTACATGTACTACATGTGCTTGGGTGTATCAGTGCGGTACATTAAATATTGGTTTAACTCATATTAACTCAAACAAAGGTTTAACTCATTTCGAAGAAATACTGTCAGTTCTGATTTTGTGATTTGTGCTTTTCTGGGTTTGATAAGATAAAGGTTGTCTTGACGGTGGCAAGGGGTGCTACTACAGCCTTAAAATTGTCTGACAGACAGCTAAAAAGGACAAAATGGCCACTTAAGAAACTTGTACTGTGACTACTGACATTTGCAGATATGGACAAAGACAAAGTAGAAGCAAAAGCGTACTAATGTGCCCTTCAGCTCTTGTTGACAGCTGTAACTCAGGTAAACGGACATTTGGATTTCATGCTTTTTCCAGTAAAAAGAAAAAGAAAAGAAAAAAATCTGCTGCTCATGAGTGCTTTAATATAGCAGATATTCACAATGCATTGCATGCCCTGTTGAGTCGAAATTGCTTGTAGTGCTTGAAAATATCATTCAACCTCAAATCATTCTTGTCGTTGTAACTCAGCTGATACTGTCTTCACATCTGCGGCTCTAAGGACTGAGAATGTGACAAAGAGCCCTAGCAATGGTAGAGGCTACAGCCAATGGTTATTGCAAGAAGTATTTTGGAGAAAATGTAAGGCTAAGTCCATGCTACTTAAGATACAGCACTGTTAGACAATTCTGTTCCATCTCTTGGGATTGCCTTTTACTTTGAACTGGGTTGTATCTGTCTCATCACTGTGGCGTGTTATCATCATAGTCATATTACCATAGAGATTCAATACAAGAAAACGGTTAAAGAAATCATGCTGCGAACATTTTCTAGATCAAAGTACAAATATCAGCTCGATAAGATAAATTTGAGAAGTTAAGTGGTGCAGGAAGGGGGTCAGCAATCCTTTCTCAAAAGCCATCATGGCAATGTAAATAAATAAAAAAATGCATTTCGCCAGACGGAATTCATGCTTTTCTAACATGGAGTTGTTCTCTCTGGAAACAAACAGGACATACAGATTACAGTACAGTAGAAGTAGGGGGCCGTCTCTGGCGACAGCCCTGGAAAAAGTCATCAAAGCAGACAATATAGCAAACAGGATGACAAAAAAAAAATTGCACTCCATTGTGGTGTAAGGATTTAGAAATACATTCATAAAACTATACACATATAGAACTTTAGTACAATATTCCAAGCAAAATACATTTGTCAAAACTTTCAGTTGTGTGCTACAATAGTGAAGCAATGTCTTCTACACAAATTAAGGCCATTGTAAACTTAACAAGCCCTCATTTTTGCAAAAATCTAAAGGCAGATCTTGCCCACGTCACCTCTTCGACTCGGTGTCTACCTTTACACAATAATATCTCTGTCCTTACAAAAATAAAAATAAGCTTTCAACTCATTTTTCAAGAGATGATGCAGGTTGATTGGGTTCCGTTAACATTGGGGTTTACATCAAAGCAAGCAAATTGATGGGATTTACATTCCAAGCATCCACAGCTTTTCCATCCAAAACTCTCAGCTCAAGCACCTGAAGCACATTTTAGCAAGCTCTACACGTTTCCAAATAACAGCTCTTTGGTGCCTGCAACCGCCACTAAGATCAGTCTGACAATTTTTGCAACCTGCTACATGCCTCTGGCATCCCATATAAAGATATCTTTCAGTTGCACAAACACCAAGAAGACCGCCAACCCGCATCTTTTCTGCTCTTCCACTCATGCATCACACAGTACAATAAATACATCTGGTCAAAAAAAGACACACATGCACTACACTTCGAAGGCAATGATCGAAGTTCTCCTTTTGGTTGCTGTATTCAAAGGTTTTGACTGAATTTGGCAAATGCTCTCTGCTGCCATACAAAAAAAACTTATTAAACATCATACACATCATGTGCAGGTTTAATCAATACACGGCAAAGGGACGTCATACAGTCTCATACAAGCTCCGAAACATTTGGATTCACATGAAAAAATATTAACAGCATTTTTTATGTTTTCTAACAACTGAACATTCAGCAGGAAGGGGATACATCAAGGTTTCTTTTTCATTTAATTTCTTCATTCATCATCCAAGATTATAGCTCTTCAGAAATGGTACGCACTTGGAATAACGTGTGCACCGACCAAGAATCCTTTCCATGCCAGTCGTCCACGACAATTAGATACAAGCCAGTTTAAGATACACAGAATTACTTCATATATGTGACCATACAAGTACAGATCCACCAAGAGAAAGCTCCAAAACTAAAACAAACTGGAACCCTGACCTTTTCACTTCTAAAAAAGGGTTGAATACATTTCGGGAGGGTACAAAAAACAACTATCACTCCCCACCCTTATTATACAAGAATGCCAGAGATCTGTTCATCTGAAGTCTAAAGAGGGCTGAAACGTGATTTGTGTTGGTCTGAGGTGTTTAAAAGGACAAAACTCCACAGACTTTCCCTTTTTTGCTGAAAGATAAACTGTAAGAAACTTTATACTCCTCAGAGGACAGTGTGTGCTGATAATAAAACCAAATGTGAGCTCATAAATGCACAAGCTTTTTATAGAATAAAGACTTTTACGCTGCCAGTTCTCCAATAAAATATGACCGTGTTTGATATCTTGTCCATAGACAAGGTTTGGAGTTGCTCTCAGCTTACACACATTATAAACACTTGGAAACATTTTTTTAAAGCCACTAAATCGACAGAGAATATCTTCATCTAAAGTAAAAAGAAAACATCAGTCAGTTAGTTTGGTGTGTTGTTCCTCTGGTGGACATATGCACATACAACTCAAACAGCTCACAGGTCCGTCTTCGTGATTTTTTTTCTTTTTAAATCTTAATTAAACTCTGTTTAATTATTTGAATTTACAATCAGTGTAGCAGGAACAAAGAATTATCATTAAACTAAAATAAAGGTTTTCTTTTAAGAAGAATAAAAAATATTCTTAAGGACGTACCTTTTTTCTTACCACTTATATATTTGCTTAGGACTAAGCCCAACTGTGTACTTCTTCATGAGGAAATTGGTGCTCAGTTTTTCAAGTCTAAAACCAGTTTCAGGACTGACCTGTTTCAGCTGTTCCAGTACAATTCCACACTGATCTTTAAAAACACACCTGACTTACATTTTCATGCTGGATTTCATAGATTCAGAGAAGCACAATGCAGTGTGACTCAACTAAACAAAATAACATTAAAGAGAGGTCAACCACTGCTGAAGTTCAGAATTAAAAAATACATCATTTACAGTAAAGTGCTATCCAAAACGCCAACGTACTGATGGGCAGGAATTATAAAACCAGACTGCTGAAGGGTGTGTTATTGACATATTGCACCTGGAACACGTAAAACTGCCACAATGATGACAGATTACTGTATATGCTTGTAAAGTAATACTAATAGAGATGAAAAATAAAAAATGATGAGAGAGGAAAGAGCTGTGGCTCTGAAGAGAGGCAGAGGCACGCTCAGCACATATCCCTGCACCCTCCATCCAGCAGGAGGAACATTTTTACAATGTCAAAACAGGGAACTCAACTGGAAGTGGAGTGTGAGACTGTGGCACCCCCTGTTTGTAGAGCACAAGAAACCCCTCTCGCACTGCTAACTACTCTGTGCTCCCCAATACTCTGAAGATGAAGGCAGCATTTCTAATGTGTTCAGCAGTGACTGTGTGGCTGGCTCACTAATTTTGTTCTCTTTCTCCATGGATTGCGATGATAGTCACTAAAGCCTTCTCCTTCTCCTTAACTCAGTGCAGTGCTCTATTCTTGGGACAGATTGCAAAACGAAGCGGCAATATACGCCTGTTACACTGGCCAAGGCAAGCTAAATGAAAAGATTGAAGCGCTTTAAAAATGTCTTGCAAGCAAACATGCAGAATGCAGCCAATACATATATAAAGACAAATAAGTATTTAACTATCTATTTAGATATATAGCTCTATATATAAACTCTGCCCTGTGAAAATTATAGAATAGCAGTGTTGCTACCTCACATAATAGCCATTATGTGAATGTCTGTGCCCGTTAGCCAGGTATGTTTATGTGTTTGGCCTACCGATCTCAGTTCATGTGTGTAAAATGTATAGTTTTTTTTTCTTTTTTGCATTACATCTAAGTCATTGACTCTGCTACATATCCATACTTTATATTGTTTACTAGTCCACCTACTACTTATAATAATAATTACAACAATAACAATTGCTTTGGTTTTAAAAAATAAAGTTTTTTTTGTCTTAGTTTGGCATAGAGAGTTTAGAAACTGGCATTGGGATGGCCCTGGAATGACATGTGCCACAGAGATGTCGTAACTTGGAATGCAGGATGTGGCACATGGTGAAAGGATGAAAGAGGTGAGTGAAAAATGCTACATGTTTGGTTAAATTGTGTCTTCTTTGAGTTGGATTTGCTGATAGTTTTGTCAGTGTGTGAGAATGTGAGCGTACAATAAAGTATATTGTCCAGTAACAAGTATGGCAGCATGTTTAGTGTATATATGTGTTAATGTGGATGGGAGCGGCTGTGTGTTGAGTATGTCTTCAGCAGATGTGCGTTTATGTTTGTGTGTGTGTGCCTATCTGTGTTGCACTTTAAATGCAGTTGTTGTGTATATACAGTGTGTGTGTCTGCATGACTGCCTATGCAAGTGTATGTGCGTGTCTCCTGGGTCTCTAGGTGCACGACGGGCTGGTGGCGCTCTCCAGGGAAGACTGGGAGAGGCGTCTGGTGAGGGGTCCGATGCTGGGGTCTGCCAGGGAAGAGGTAGGGAACAGCTTGTACCAGCCGCTGACTGTGGCAGACAGGTCCAAGTCCTCCAAAAGGATCTGGGCCATTCCCATGAAGCACTTGTGGTCCATACGCCCATAATCCCCCCACACTATTACCTGAAAGATATATTACAGAAATAAAAACCTCTACAGCCTTGACTGAAGACTGAATACAGTTCTTAGCAACTGTATCTCACACTGGCATTCTAAAACTGGTCACATCAACTTGCAGGTAAAAAGGACTAGACTGATAAATTATCTGGCTGCTAGAGTCAGAATTTGGTTGGTCAAATAAACATTGTGTGTTTTGCTCAAAGCACCTTGAATTTTCCTGGGCACTGGAGAGAAGAGCATAAATAATGAAGGGTGGAAGAAATAAAAAATATCTTCACTCACTTGTAAGACTTTGCCCTGAGGACTCTCATCAAACAACAGAGCCTGCTGGTAGGTGGGGTCCAGAGTCTTCTTCACTACTTTGGTTTTTTTCTTGGCCAAACACACTCCATTCTCCAAGACATACACTTTCACGTAGGTTGCTACAGTGAGAAAGAAAGAAAGACAAATGAACCCTCCTGTATGTGCTGAATAAAAAAGGAGTGTAGTTTTAACAGGGGAAGTTAGTACCTGGTATGTTCTTAGAGCCTGGTTTTGGGATCAACCCTCTGGCCTGGTTGACTTCCACCTCCAGTTGCCCTCCTCTATCTACCATACCTACATGGACATCCCCTGAAAAAAAAAAATATATATATATTAATAAAACAGCCAAAAAGCCAGTGATTGATATTTGGGGCATAGTTTTACCATCAATTGAAGATTCCAATTTACAATGCAGTACTCGCTATCTAACAGCAGAGGGCAGCGGAGAGCTGAAAGCTTGAACCAGCAGGTATGCTGCAGCACACTGCTCTGTTGTTGGTTTTCATTACCAGTGACCTTTATAACAAAGATGTATATTTTGTCGAAGTATAACTCATTCATACTGAGTGAATACACAAGTAATGTGTGCCATTTTTAGATGCAACTGCACACATAAGAGTTCGCACATCAGTAAAATATTACTTGAATGTGACTGACATGCCTCTGAGAAGATGACACCTGTCATTGCCTGCAATGAATAACAACCAACTGTCATGATGTGCACCTTACTCTGTGTTTTCCTTTTACGTGTGCAAAGTTTAATTTTGAATCCCAGAAGATGAGAATAAAGTGGGCTAAACGTGGAAAACTGGTCATCTTCCTTCTTAGCTTACCCATAGGGGGTGTAGCTAGCGTCTGTCGGCCTACGATCTGGGCGGGGCCGAGTCCATCCAGAAAATCACTGAACTGGCTCTCAGGCCCAAGGCGTGTGGTAGGGAAGACAAACCTGGGAGAGAAGAAGAAACATTAGCAGTGATTAATAGATACACACTGAATATATGTATGGATGAATGCAAGAACAACTTGTCAGACACTCACGTTCCATCAGAGCTATTTGAATTGGTGCTGCCATCAGTGGAGTCCTTACTGCCCTGCCGTGTCACCCTGTTCCTCATCTCCACGGCAATGCCGGTCTCTGTGCTTCTCCGGATGGTGCTGCGCAGCTTCTTTGTTCCACCATCTGAAAAAAAAGCATAGCTGACTTATTTAAGCTGCCTTATTTCAGCAGGATAATCCACCAACTACAATAATCAGAGGAGGAGACTGATAAGGAAGTCAGGTATTACACAGAGCTGACAGCTGCATGATTAGTCACGCATGTGAACCGTCAACCTTGGTGAACAGGTGATATGAAATAATCTGTCCCTCATGTTCTGAGCTGACCTACAGCTTCCTTGGCTTCTCATCGTTTCTTCAAAGTATCCATCTAAAACTGATTGAAGATGGATGCTTCTGTCACTTTCCTTTTTTTTAAACCCATCTCAGGGTTTGCCTTGTCAGACATACCCAAATTCACCTTGAGAACACCTTTCTCACCACTACTTATTCTGAAGAAGGCTCATTTGAGCAGGAAGACGATCTCACCTAATATCCACTGGGATATCCCTGCGCTGTTGAAAAATCTCCCCACTTCCCAGGTATTACTATACTCCCATTTTAAATGCAAAGCCCATTTGCCAGTTTCTGCTGGGAGCTGAGAGCGATAATCTTTTAGGGGTACTCATGAGTCTCGAGTTGTGAGGTAGAAATGCACAAACTGGTGGCATGATTGGAGTCCTGGGTGGCAGGGTAAAAAGAAAGTCAACAACCTAAGCACAGCAGACAAGTGGTATGGGGGTGGGGGTGGGGAGGTATTTAATCTTTGCAACTCTGCTGATGCTGGGAGAATGAAAGCAAGCTGAAGAGCTGCTAACCCCAAAAGCAGCTTTCAGGACATCATCCTCTGTTATGACACAGTTTGAATGACTGGGCAAGCTGAAAAAGTCTTGAGCACAGGATGTGGCGCTCAATGTGCCACTTACTCAAAAATATAATGACAGTCGAGGCAAAAATCCATCCAGAAGACTTCAGGGAACTTCACACACATGCACAGTGGACACATACATGGACTGACATTATACTGGAGCTGAAATCATGAAACTTTAAGCACAAGTTAAAATAGCTTAAGTTTCTCTTCAAAAAATACACACTGATTACTTTTGTGAAATCTAACATTTCAATAAAATGCCCCGTTTGAAGTAAAAACAAGGAACATTTTTTGTATTTATAACTACCAGTATGCTAAATGAAAGACAAAGAAAGCTCCTCAGGCACAATTATTGACATTCTTCTGGTAAAATTAAGCAAACTGAGAAATGATTTTGTTTTACTATATCAAAATAAATAAACTGATTGTCTACATGTATCTCATCAATTTGTTGGCATCTGAATCAGAAAAAAATTGCAGAAAGGAAACAACAAAGTTTGCAAAATATTCCAGCAACATGCTGGTCTTTTTGCTTCTTCAGATAGAGGGGAGCTAGGTTGAAGTTATCCTTGGTTTTTAAGCAGCACAGTGATCTGAAGCTCAGATCCAGCTGCACAATTGTAGCTGCAAGGGAAACGATGGACCACTTTGAACTGACCAAAAGTGACTCCTGAATCAAACCACAATAAAAACATCTGAAGACAGCTGGCGTCTCCCACTACTGACACCTGCAACCTGTAGATGACTCTGCAGCTTTCAGGTGTCACCAAAGCAATTTAGAAACACTCTCCCCTTACTAACAAAAACACTTTGGTTTTTACTAAAAAGATGAATTTCAACATAAAGAAATTCAGAGATTTTTAAAGATATAACTTGATAAAAAAAAAAAAAAAAAGCTGGGAATGTTGAAACATGTTTAACATGTTGCTTGAAACATGTTAAATGGATAAGAAGTGTTTCATTAAAATTGTAAAGAAAGACTGTTTAATGTACAGTTTTTTTTTATCTATGCTTTCTTCAGGACTTTGACAGCAGGTCAAAGATAATATATATATATATATATATACATATATACATTATATATATATATATATATATATATATATATATATACATATACATATATACATATATATATACATATATATATACATATATACATATATATATATATATATATATATATATATATATATATATATATATATATATATATATATATATATTATACAGTGGAACAGAGCATTTGAAGCAACAATCCCAACCCCTTAAATTAATTGAAAAATACTTTATTAACCCTTTAACATCTTACAATCATGACCAAAAAATGTTTTTTGTTGATAAAAACCTTTTGGAATTATTTTATTGAACTACTTTTGCTGGGTCCCTAGTGATAACAGTATCATCTGCTGCTGGAGTACAGTGTGGCTGTCAGGATAAATTGCATTGGCAACTGGTCAAGAATAAATTTCTACTGAATTTACAATTATGATTGTAACCTGGAATGGTACACATCATTCAAATTTCAAGAATCCTTGTTCTCTCATGTTGTATAATATGTATAGGTATTTGGAGTGAGTAAAATACATATTAATCACACCCTGTCCACAGAACATCTGGGCAGCATCAACCAGTCAGTGTGACATGGTCCCATAAAGCAAAAAGCAGCGTTCGTGTGATGCTAGAACCAAAAGTTGTGAAGTATGGTTTCTCAGCCTCAGCATGCTGCAGGGCTGTGACAGTTTCAGGAATGTGTATTATAAATGTTAGTGTCACCAAAACAAGTCAGAAATATGGAGTCTGAAAGTCCAAAAGATCCATCACTATACATTAGTGACTCCCAGCTAATTATTCCGCATTCAACATGATGGCTTCCCTAGATGCCGGAATTTGCTGATATTGGACTGTCAACATAAAATGACAAGAAAAAATTGACATATTTTGTGAAAAAGTGAAGGTGAACTGCAACCCCACTGCAGAACTGGCAACCCACCAGCATAGCCAGCAACACATTATAGAGCTCCAAGGGCAGCTTATCAACTAAGAGGAGCAAAGTTTCAGAGGCACCTATGATCAGTAGATCCTGTGGGGATTTACTTTGTGTATCCTTGCAGTGACAGACACCTTGGTCTCACTGCTAATGCCATCCTCATTATTTTCCTTGTGCTTTTACAAATGTAAACATCCATATGATTATTTAATGATGCTGCGGCCCACTTGATATTAACTCAGTTATTTCATCACCTTTTTTTTTATATAAATTATAATCACTAAGGGTGTTACGATTCTCCAAATCATCGATATGAGTTAGTTTTCAATTTTAGGGTCACAATTCGATTCGACTCTCGATATTTTTCTCTTTTTCTTACAGCACAGAGACCTCTGACATTTTTAGACTCGTCTTGTCTATGATAATTTGTTTTCATTAACTTTTGTACAGTAAGTCTTATGTCAAAAGATGGGCTACATTTAAGTGATGCAGTTTTCATCGTCGATCCTCTCTTTCATTTAAATGTTCGAGATCATGACGTAATTTCGATCAATTACAATTAAACATTGAAATCGTGACACCCCTAATAATCACAGAAAGGAAAATTAGGATCAGTAAGGTTTGTGTCATGGAGCTCATAAAGGCAGTTATAGAAAGGTAACGGCAAGACCTACAGAGAGAAAGACTGCAATAACCTTAAGCAACATGCTCCCATTTACAGACACATGTAATCTAAAAGTCACCATTTTAATTGAACTTGCCAACTCTAATGTAAATCACTGGTACTCAACAGGTTAGCTTAATCAGTTGTAGCACTGAATCTGCACGGTTCATTATGACTTCCCCTATGGTTGCGACAGAAACCTGAGCTCTACCAGAACCCAGATAATTCAATAACACCCTGTGGTCACTCCAGAGAACTTTTAACATGCTTTGTTCCCTGTCGCAGGGTAAGAACACACCCTGGTGGAGCCATCCCACCTCATTAGCCTGAGCATCTCTAGTATCATTAACTATCCTCACCATGCCTGTCTCATTGCCCTGACAACCACAGACACCCCTGCATCATCACCATCACTATGGAGATAAACAAAGGCAAACAAAGTCACTCAATTAGACTTTGGGGAGTTGAGATGATGAGGATAGAGGGTTTGTGAAGAATGGAGAAGTGAAGGGAGGACAAGAGAGATGAGGAAAGGAGGAAGATGAGAGTGATGGGGTCCCACGAGTGTTTTGGATAGGAGCGCTGCCTTCTGATGCTTTCTATTTATAATCCTGCAGTCAAGAATATTTCGAACAGACACGTGTGCAGGAATATGTGTGTGTGTGTGTGTGTGTGTGTGTGTGTGTGTGTGTGTGTGTGTGTGTGTGTGTGTGTGTGTGTGTGCGCGCATCTTTGTAGCACCAAGACAAACTCCATGTGCTCCTGCTGCCATGACAACCCCCGCCCTCAGATCTGGACCCAGACAATGCCACCTGAGACAACTGGCGCCATGGTGACAGGCTTATCCCGCATCACTTTTTTTCCCCACTAATTTACTGAAGCAACATTTTAGTAGAATTCTTTCACTTTACTTGAACGTAAAATCTCTCCACTCATTATTGAACAACACAGACTTCGGTTGGGGTGTTTAAAATTGAAAAATAATCAAGGGTTGACAAATTATCGTAGTCAAAAGTATTGATGATGGTAAGTTTGTGTAAATCATTACATATTACATTTGAATTCATTCACAGAAGAACATCATAAAACTACAAAGAAGACGATAATTTAACTTCACATCCTCTCATTAGTTATTTCCTCATCAAAACATAACCCCCCCCCCAACTTTATGGTGATCTCTTCTTTCCTATTTAATCCCCTCCTCCTCGTCTGAGCTTTCCCTCCATTCGTTTCCATGGCAATGCCTTCTGCATTGCACCAAGAGCCCTGGCCGGCATGTTCGCTCATAAGCCTTTCCCCTCGCTCTGTCTTTCTTTGCTTATATTGTCTTCTTCACAAGTCTCAATCCTCAGTCTGCCACCACTTCTTTTTTCTCCTTATATCTGTCTGTAACTCTTCCTTCTTTTAATTCCGCTTTTTATCTGCAGCTTTGTCTTCTGCCAGCTTCGCCTCCTTTTTCTACTCACACAAATATCCTTTTTCTGTTTGTTTCAGCCGTTTTTTCCTTTTTCTATTTATCATACAACTCTTATTAACCACTCTTCACCTGCCATAAAGTATTTTGTGTCTTTCTCTCCGTCCTGCTGGGAAATGACTGTTTTTCAGTATTAACATCAAACACACACACACACACCCTGGACGAAGTAATTACTGGTTGATACTATTAGTGGCTAAAAAATTACATTATATAATGTGATAGATGAGGGGGTTTTCTTAGTCTTTGTGCATCATAGAGCTATTTAATTGTCTCCTGTTGACTTCACTGTGATGAGTAATACCTCGTCCCTGGAAACATACTCATGAATCTCACTGAAATGGGTTGCCTGGGGAGTGCTTGCATGTTCAAAACTTTTTTATTCCCCCTTTTTATTTTTTTTTATTTTTTGGTGGAAAAAAATAGAAAAAAATCTGAAGCACTTATGCAAGTCACATGTTTGATAATCGTGATAAGGCAAGAGCAAGCCACAGGGAAGAATAGACGAATAGGAAGTGATGAGGATGGAAAGAATTAATAGGTTCAGTGGTGAGAATTAATAGCAGAGAGGGAATAAAGATAGGTGGGATTACTGAAAATCGCCAACAATGCAGAAAAGAGCTACACACTGTGACTGCACACACACGTGTGCACAGCTATCTCTATGTGTGTGTATGTGTGTGTGTGTGTGTGTGTGTGTGTGTGCTCAGCAGATCATTAAAGCTGTTCTGACATTTGGAGAGAACACTGATGAAGCCTCTCTCATTATATGCTGTAATATAGAATGCTGTTTTTAGACTCCCTGGCTGCGCCGACATGCCTATTGGATGTACCGGTGACGGCAACGATCCACCATGCATAGCAACAGTAACCAAGGACGGGTTTTGGAGATGAAGGGTCTGTTGTGGTATCTTTACCACTGGACCTGTGCTAAATTTGGACCACTGGGAGATTCAAGGTTGACGCTTAAGTAAGACAAGAAATTGCACAGTATGTGGATCTGTGACTCAAAGCCATACCCATGCATCGTACACTCTCAGTTTACCGAGATCCACATAACTATTAAAGTGACAGTACTTTTCTGGCAGACATAAGGACTTTCATTCAGCATTGGACAAGTTACCAGCACATGAGTGAACTATTCTTTGTTGAATAGTTGAATATTCATGTTTGAGAAATTCTTAAACGGTTTTCTCAAGGGAGCGTCAACAGCCCAACACACTTGCTCCTGTCAGCAGGATAGCAACTTCCACAGCAGAGTTGAAAGACAGATGGAGGATTGGTGGAATCTACCTTATGGCCAAATGGCTCATCATTCTAATTGTTGTTAATGTTTGGTTTTTTTTCCTCTGTGCAACCTTTTGGATAATGTATGAAACCTGTGGTTCTTTTATGGCTGTTTAGTTGTTAAAAAACTGTGTTTTTCTTCTTATTATTAGACTATAATTAAACCATTTACTGCTGATGTCCCGCCAACATATAATATGTATATAACAATAAAAATAAGACAGAAAGGGGTGTGTAACCAAATATATCAGGTCTTGTTGTGGTTTTAATGATAATGCACAGGAATTTAAAAAGTCTAATCTTCTGCTTTGTCCTTATGTGTAAGAAATGGAGTGTGGGAACTGCATCAACAGCTCATACAGGACACTAGCCAGGGAGTGGTCAATGGCTACAGAGTCATGATATTTTTATTTTGGAATTATTTAACCAAAATTAAATAATTTCAAATGAAAGTATTTTACTTCTAGTTTACATGGAAATAGTAATTCAAAGTTGAGGTTTACATGGTAAACACATTTACTTATTTTTGTTTTAAACCAGTATTTGGGAAGGGCTCTGATTGGACAGACGTACTTATATATACCAGTATTAAATAATATCTGCTTCCTGTTTCACATCAGTTTCAGATATAACATGGAAAATAACATAATATGTACAATTTCAGCTTCGATTATGATCATATATTTAAATTACCAGCTCGACACGTGCATACTACTTCACCTTTGTCATCAGCTGAAAAGAAGGAAGATAAAGTACTGGAGACGGGAGGCATAAAACTGCATGTGCATGATTGCAACAGTAAGAATGCACAGATTGACCATAATTAATGTTTACATGACAGAAGAATTCATCAGTTCATATTTAAAATGAGAATAAACCAGTCACTTCCTTCGGATTTAAATTTATTTCTGAATTGTCATTTTTATTTGGAATTAAGTGTTGGCATGGTTATTTTTCATCTCTTCAAAGTGGATTTGACTTTTATTTGGAATAAGGGAGGAATTAAAACTCTCGTGTAAATGTGGCCAACGAGAAGAGATTGGGCTCTCTCAACACCATACTGCGTAGAAAATGATGTCTTTGAATGGAAACTCTTCATGTATGGCAGGATGTCTTTCAAAAAGGTAAGATGATGCATTTAATGGCAGTTAATAACAATAAGGAAAAGGCAAATCCAATGACACTTTCAACATGCAGACAAGAAAAAAAACATCACATTAGTAAAAATGTACTTTTTTCTTTTTTTTTTTTTTTAAGCCTACTACACAAGTTGCCACTAATATGGCGAGACAAAGATAGAACATCTGTGCTTTGCATAAAATAAATTTGCTCAAGTGCCTTGGCATATGGTCTGAAATTGTGCTGGATGGATGAGATGAAAATATTTCCTTCTGATCTTATTTATTTTTAGCTTACAGCGCGTCTTCAATCAAAACAAAATAAAAAGGACAATAACTGCGGGAAGAAAACAGCATTTAGGTCAATAAAACTCCCCAAACACTAGAACTCTAGAGATTAGTTTTTCTTGTTTGAGCCAAAGAAAAGATAACATTTATTCAGGGTTTTCAGCTGAGCAGCAACTACTATGTGGCATTAAACCGATTTAGAAATAATTTGCTTAATGTGTTTAAATTAGCTAGAAGTCTGTGAGCCAAAAGCTGCTTTCTCTGTTTACTTTTCTATCACAAGCCAAACTGAGACATTTTAAATTGTCAACAGGCTTGGAGGTGTGAGCTATGTGACTGTAGACAAGTATGTTGTTTTTATAATGAAAATAAATTATTTAATATAGTTAATAAAAGTAAAGGTAACATTAAAAGCTGTCTAAAAGATGCAACTGACAACTGTCATCCTCTATATAATAGATAAACATAATGTTTTTTCTTGTTTTTTTCATCAAACCTGCCATTGAGTTTAAAATTTATATTAATTATTTTGGACATCTTTCGTAATACAACTCAAATCTGGTCAAATACACATAGATAAGTAGATATATTGGAAATGAATAAATAAAATGAGTGTTAGGCAGACTATATTGTTATTAATAGTGATAGTTCTTCTCTTTATGTAGCATCAAACTAAAGTCTTGCATTATATTTTTGTCCAAGGCAGATTTGCCAGTCATCAACAGCTCATGACTGTTTCTCTTCACCCCACATCAGCATATTTTTCTCCCTTTTTGTCTTTAATGATGATCTATGTTTGCTTGTTCTATAAGTAAATCCTACTTCCATAAGCTTTTTTTTTTTGTACAGTCATAAATGTGTCATATTTAAAATTTCTTGCTGTGCATTTCCTATTTTTAGTTTTCTGTACTGAAGCTCCTCTGTGTTGGAATGTTTGCCTTTTTCAACATTCCCATTTTCTGTGTACTTTTCTTGTACTACTCTGAATTATAGTCACAACTGACGGGAAACAACTAACATCATTTGCCAAATTGTGTTGAACTACCCTCTAGAAGATATTTTACAACCCTTTCTTTTGTTTTTTTTGACAGTTTTCTAGTTGGGGTTGAATCGAACCAGTCAGGTGCAGAAGTTCAGTAAGGTCTGTTAACACTCTACTTCAACAGGTCAATTCACATGTTAAAATGTGAGTGTATATGTTCATTCATTCATTCATTCATTTTCCAAACCGCTTATTCCAATTCAGGGTTGCGGGGAAGCTGGAGCCTATCCCAGCTGGCTTTGGGCGACAGGCAGGGTACACCCTGGACAGCTCGCCAGTCCATCGCAGGGCCACACACAGAGAGACGAACAACCACACTCACGCTCACACTCACTCCTAGGGACAATTTAGAGTGACCAATTAACCTATCATGCATGTCTTTGGATGGTGGGAGGAAGCCGGAGTACCCGGAGAGAACCCACTCATACACGGGGAGAACATGCAAACTCCAGAGTGTATATGTGTTTTAGCAAAATACAAATTTTATAGTGACTCATTTTTCTGTTGTTTAACATTAGGGGAAAAAAAGTAGAAAGCTACATCAAATTGATCTCTTTTTTGGTATGTTTTAAAAAGCCAGAATATCCCCATTGTTCTAATAAATATATTTGTGTCGTATTAGAAGTCCATTTACTTAATTTTTTTTAAAAATTGACACAACTAAATCCTACACCATTTTCCAATCATCACCTTGCTTTTATAAAGAAAATAACAGTTTTTAAAAAGTTGGGGTTGTTTTTTTCTTTTTTTGCAACAAAAGTGACTACTCTTGCCCTGTTGTAAAGTCAGCACACTTAAAAAATCTATTAATAGCTTCACCATTTCTAAACTCAATCTTGTTGAGTTCAGTGCAGCTCATTTCAGAGCTTTTTTTGTTCAACAACATGAAGCACATTCAGCAGCACCCAGCAGAGGAGTGGGCTGGTTTTAAAGCAGCACTAAAAGTGTGTGAATCTTAAAATGATACGCTTTCAGCTTATTTCTCAGCATATCTTTGTTATACACATTCACAGTCCTAAAGTATCCCTGAAGAGCTAAGGAACTGAGACATGACAGTTTACATCAGCCTCGCACCACGGTGTTTGCTTCATCACATCTTACATCAACAACTAGACAGCAACCTACTTTCAAAGTAATAAATTTTAAAATAATAATAAACTATCAACATTGCAGATGAAGTTTGCGGGAGGAAACGTGGCAGAGCAACGTGGCTTCATGTGGAGCAGCAGTTGTGAAATATTCAACATCTTAGTTTTGATCAAAACAATTAATGAGAATGATGATTCCTGCCAGAATCAAGCAGCATCACAAACAGACAGCAGCCTCATATTGGTCCTTGTGCCATCTCGTTCTCAGCAGAAGAAAGTACTTAAAACCAAATAAAAATCTCCTATAATTATACGTTTAAACATTTAGGCTGAATAAATTAACATTTGGTCTGGATACAGTGATTCGCTCACACATTAGTTGGCCTAGTGACCAAGAAAGCAACAGCCGAATGGTTGAGCCTGTCTGCCTAAGAATAGAACATAAAGTGTGAACGAGCTGGTGGGCAAGATTGAGAAAACGTGATAAATCAGAGTAGAAATTGAGAACCAAAGAGGTGGAGATGAAAAGAGAAAAGATAAAGAGGATAGGAAATTAAGATGTCAGCAATCTTGGGGAAACACAAAGAGAGGAAACTAAAGAGAACTGTGAGTGGAGAAATGAGAAAGTGATCACTGGTGTGCTAAGCTTGGGTTTTAGTAGCAAGTAGAAGCCACAGTGGGAAAGATAAAGCTTAAATAAACATGAGTAAAGTTTTAGTGTGTGCGTCAGGAAAGCCAACCAGCCAACAGGCTTCAAAAGAAAAAGGAGATGTGAAACTAGAACACAGCAGCAGTCTCATCTGAAATAGAACATTTAAAGATATAAGAAGCTTTTTCTTTTTTCTTAAGTGAGTCATAGTGAGGAGAAATCAAGTTTAGCCATCCAGTTATATAGGACAGAGAGTTATACCCCAAAAAGTTTCATTGCTACAATTCCAACTATTTAGAGCTTTAATCAACTGCTGCTCATGCTGTTGAGTCTTTTCAAAGCCATCTTGAAATGCAAGGATTTCTCCTCAGAGGTGACTTTTCCCTCGAAGGATCAGGTTGGTGCGAGCTTTCCAAGATATGTCTGCCAAAAATCCTAAAAGTGTGTTTGGTTGCTGTGACTCAGAGCTAAAAGTAGGGCACGAGTGAGTCACCCTGAAAGCACCGAGTGCTGAAAATGCCAGGTCCACTGCAAAAATACTTCAATAGTTGACTGTTATAACTATTAGGCAACTAGGTTTTGGTTCCTGAATCTGTATGAGAAAAAAATTCTCTTTATAAATAACATGAAGGTACATTGAAATCATTCAGCTCACAAAACCAAATCTGGCATGTCAGAAGGAGAGAAGTATAAGTTGTTTCGGTCAGCCAAATGGAAATAGAATACAGACAACTGTATCTTTAGCTTTTTTCCCTCTGCATCACATCAACATGACCCACCGACTTATCTCAACTTGGAGAGCAGAACATCCATATCCCAAGTACCCAGACCACTACAAAGAGTGTTTTAATCAAATCATAGTTGATAAATATGATTAAAGTAAGGTTAGGATTAAAGTTAAACATTTTCCATTAGCATCCCAGCACATACTTTCCTATGAATAGAGAGCAAAAAGCAACAGAATGGCACTTGTTTAAAGAAAACTAGGCAGACAAACGGACCTTACTGTGTTGTATGTTAATATAGAAATACTTGACAGATTGGGGTATCCTTTGTCATATGCTTTCAAACCAGAAATAGTGGGTTGAAACAGAACAGCTGATTGAATCTAATCACACCTTCAGAATAATGGTTATCCTCAGGCTATATCCACACACAAATAATTCCATACAGATACTATTTACAAAGAACATAAACAATTAAAATGCTCAAGACATGGTGGCAATTTAACCCCTGCCTCTGGAGTCATGTTGGCCATTCAGAAGTCTTCCATTTATTCATTAATCGTACCACTTAGTCCGATTAAGGGTGACGGGAAGCTGGAGCCTATTCCAGCAGTCTTTGGGCAGGAGGCAGAGTACACCCTGGACAGATCGCAGGGCCAACACATAGAGACAAACAACCACTCACACCCAAAGGCAATTTTAGAGCAACCAATTAACCTAACATGCATTTCTTTGGATGGTGGGAGGAAGCTAGAGTACCCAGAGAGAACCCACATACACAAGGAGAACATGCAAACTCCACACAGACAGTTCAAGCCTCCCCCAACAGCCGAGGACCAAACCAGTGATCTTCTTGCTGTGAGGCCACAGTGCTAACCACTGCACCACAGTACAGCCAGAAGTCGTCCACTCAGTGCAAAATATTTGTGTTGTTTGTTGTGACAGTGTCCTAAACTAAGCACCGTGATGCCTTCTTACTTCAGAATGGTGATCAGCTGGTTTCCTCACCACACATACAGCTTCATAGCCCAAATTATTCACTTTGCTGGACATTCCTTATATTATGTTTTCAGGGCTACAGAATTGCATTGGCATATGGGAAAAAAGGTGCGAACACAGAGAAAGGTCTTTGTTTGTCCATATATCCTTGTAAGTGTGGTGATGACCAGAGAGCTCAGATGCTATTTTGTATTCAGAACCTGTCCAGAAATTACCACTTCATTCCATGTGGTACTACACCATACACTACAAGATGTGTTTGACAAAGATTTATAATAAGCATTCATCCTCTGAAATAATTCCTGTCAACAGGTTAAAAAATTTGTTGACTAAATTCGCCTATGACAGCTGCTCGATGCACTCCGTTGGATCCTTCAGCATGTGGAAGAACATACACAGCTACAGCCACCTGCTTGTCATTGTGGTCACCTTGGTTACACACTGCCGTGTGACTGCATCCCATTTTGTGACCAGCATTTGCAATGTGGTTTTGTTGGTTACTCTGGCACAAGCAGCAAGCCCAAGTTCATTCCCAAAGTTTTCAAATGGGTCAATAGGTCAGGAGTGCAGACAGGACAATTCATCATCTCAAACCCCAAGTTCTAGAAGTAGTCTCAGAGAGACTCATCTCTGTGGGGGGCAAATGTCTGTATCTTAGAGGACAGAGTTCAGTTCCAGACTGTGGTGATAGAGGATAATCACTGGTAGCAGAATGTCATCTTCACTTTTGTCTGCATGGAAACAGCCTCAGACGGTTTTTTTCAAGTGATGGAAATGTTGCCCCACACCGTCATGCTGCCTCCACCAAAAGATGATACCCCATAGGGGTGATAATCAGCATTGTTCTTTGTGTTTTCTCCACACTTTATCCCCTAACTGCTGTAGGCAGAATCTGGTGTCATCTCTGAACATAAGGTTCCCCCTTGTTCCCAGGTTTCAGTCCACGTCCAACTTCAACATTATCGCCGCATCATTGAAAGTGTAACAGCAAACTACCTCCATGTTTGTGCCCAGCATGAAGTAGAACTTCATCAGGTTTTGTAAATGTTTATTTTTCATATCTGCTGAATGCGCAGTTTCCTCACTCAAAAACAAAAACATAAATACATTTCACGTTTTATGCTCTAATAATAAAACGCATCACATGAATGTCACTCTTTTACAAAGGTCTAAAGGTGAAAACTAAAGTCCAGATGTTTCTTTTCTTGTGAGTTTACACTTAGTCACTTTTCACAATATGTCCCAAATAAGTGATTTATTCTCAGCAGCCTTTCGTACATTACAGGATTTGCTGTGATTTGTTGCTTAACAGCAACATGGAAACACAGAGTTTAATGTCAAATTGACAACTTTTCACCAAAACCTACTGGGGGTGGGAAAGTCAAATTGAAAAATCAAGTATCAGGATTTTTTTGCGTCACAATTTTAAAATCTATTTTTTTGTTGTCAAATTTTTTTTCAAATAAATAAAAATAATTCATAATAATAATAATTTCTTCTGCTCACCCAATGAATCTATGTAAGGTCTCAGACAATAAAAATCTTAATGAATAAAGATAAAGGTCCATGTTCTTCACATTCAGTTATTTTCCACAGCTGAAACTTTGCGCTGCTGTTGGAGCAAGCAGGACAGCGCAGGTCCACCCAGATTTCCTTGACACTGTTATGCAGCAAGCAGTAGCAAGCAAAACATGACCCAGCTCTCATTAGAATTACTGTAAATGTTTGTAAAACGTGTGTTACCGACACAAAAGTGCCACAGCAAAAATGCTGAACAGTCTACTTCCAGTATTTGCTCGGATTAGTTTTATTGCCAAGAAGCATTGTTATATCAAACACAAATTTCCTTACTTTCTATGATAGGCTAACATATATGATATGTAGGGTCTAAGTCTGGACTGCAGGTTGGCCAGTTTAGTGTCTGAGCTCAATACAAAGCCATTTATTTGGAATATACAGAATGCGATTTAACATTCCCTAAAACAACACTATGACATCTGCATGTTGCATTTAGTTGCAGCAAGTTTCCTAAGTTGTGAAATCTGTAAATTTACAGTAAGTTTCCTGCAACATGAAAACAAAGTATTGTGTTTTTCTGTTGATCATGTGTGCAGCTGCCATAACAAAACAAAAGCATGTAAAACCGTACAGTAATGTTATTTTCCTGAAAGTCAAAACCAAACTCGGTGAGCAGCCTTTCACATTATTGGCAGCGGTGTTAAGTTCCTTCGAGCATTTCCACTCCCAGCTGGGAGCTAGAGTTACAGTACGCCAACTCAATATTTGCCTGACAATGGTGGGGAAAGAAATGAAATGTAGCTGCAGTGGTCTCAGAGCAAAGATGGAATCAGTTTAATAATTAAACTAACACACATTCTCTCCCAGTGTCAGACAATTATTGTCTTGTCTCTGTTTCTTTTCTGTGTCTCTGGTATCCTCCCAGCAGCAGTTGCACCATTGCAGAAATAAACACACGGACGGATGATTTAAATAAAGTATATCTAAAGAAGTTGTAAGCATAGTGGGAGAAGAAGAAGAAAATGGGTGTTGAGTGAGCTGGGAAAGCTAAATGGAGCAGGAGAGCATTAGGTGAACATGCAGTCAAATACAAACACATGAAGATAAACTGTTTAAGCTGGGCAGGAGAGGTGGGGGTGAAGCCTTTCACTGGGACACTAACCAAAACTTACACACATTTACACCTGCTATTCTTTAATCTAAGTCCTGCATTGCTTCTCATCAGCTGTGTTTGCTTCCCTTGAAGCCACATCCCTCTCTGCAGGCCGCTGATGAACTGGGAGCCGCTTCCCTGGCTCCTTTTTGACAGAGCCAACAGAATAAAACTGCTCAGGAGATAAGAGCATGTTCAGTGGAGGAGTGACTCACCCATTAAACCTGGGAAACTGTTGGTGTGTGTGTGTGCTTTCTTCTCACCGATACTAATAATAGCAAGCAATAAACAGAGCACAAACAGAACCAAAATGCTAGCACCGATAGTTGTCTGTTACAAAAGATGGAATAATGAGACGCTGGTACAGTGGGAGTTGGAGCTATGCATGGAATGGCATGGAAAATTGAAATGCAATATATGGAAGAAAAACATACAGCATGCCGGCATTAAAATAGCCTGCATCAAGGACCAGGAGTTATATATAAACTACTAACACAAATACTGCACAACTATGTTTTGCATTAACACAAAAACAAGGAACCTTCTGCAGCCTAATTTTCTAGACTACCTGTGTTTTACTGGGATCTTAATGCTGCAATCAGTTTAACACAGATATGTTTATTTACAGTTATCAAGAGATTACTGCTGTTACAGGTCAGCTGAGCTATAAAATGAATGGTTGTTACAAGTAGAAAAATAGGGACAATGAGTCCCAAATGCTTTTGTTTGGAATCAATTAAATTGTACCACTTAACACTAAGAACTCTCTGAGGCTGTTGTCTGAAAACCTCAATATGTCTTAAAGAATGTGCCTCCCATGCTTATAACATCCACAACTACTTTGTTGGTGTGAAAGGTTTCCCACCAACCGATGTGTGCAGGATGTTGTTTAATTCAGTTTAAATGGGTGCTCCATATTTTCGTATACCTCATTCGTCATTGTTGAGGTGTATTTCTGCAGTATATTTGCAAAAGACAAAATAAAAATAAAAAAAACAAATCAGCAATAGTTTCGTGCTCCATGTTTAACTTGTAACGGCGTTTTCTTCTTCACACCAGTCTTGTCCTCTCTTTTGCTAAATACCTGTGCAGTGCCACCTTTGGTGGGAATGGGGATATATAATATTGGAAAGGTTTGGCTTGTTTGACCAATGTGCAGCGTGAATGCAATTTCGGTCTGAATGGATACACCACCCCCTACAAATGAGCCGAGTCCCCAATCGGACATAGTCTAGCAGACTATCCTGATGTGAATGCACCCTTAGTCACATTGCTGGGGATGGTTGCATTAGTAACACCAGAGCTAATCAAGAGGTTGCTTTTGTTCCAGTCTAATGGTATCAGCGAGGCAAAAGGGTAGATAAACAAACAGCAAAGAGCACTCATCCCATCAGAGGCCGTCCACCAAAGACACAGTGTTGTTACACAAGTTGCATTAAGACACAACAACCTCTTTTTACAATGAAAACCAGAAGAAAGGGCAATGTGCAGTATTCTTTTATAAGAGTGGAAAGGTGGATATGAAGAATGATAATTCAGTGATGATTTAACTAAAGTACCCATCTCTGAGGATCTGTATTTCTATGAAATAATTAAATTACCTTCAGGAAACTCACCAGCACTTAATAGCAAATGACACCAAAATGACTTAAGGGAAAAAATGTACTCAAACAGTACTTTATAAAGGAGGTTGCTTTTTAAATAGAATGAGTGGTAATGCATCTTAAGGCCCTTCTGCCTCACTTTAACATCTGACCAAATGGCTACATATTTTTTTACAGCCTAAATGTGAATGTCAAAGGACCGTTGCATAAGTTAAGGGCAAGGATATTTTTTTCCAGACTTGTTTTAAAAACCTCAGATAAGGAAAGACATATCTATGAATAAATAACAACTGAATTTTACCAACAAAAATAAAAATTTGCTTTAAAATAGTTTTTATATATTTATTCTTTGGAGGAAAAAGACATCACACACTACAGTGTCGACACTAAGGTGGAAATCATTCTAAAATAGCCTATGAAAACTATTTGGACACTTTTCCAAAAACACATACATGCTCGCATAAGACTGCTGCACCAAAGGGAATTCGTGGATGTTTGTAAATCGACAAGATCTAATTCACAAATTGAAGCACAGCCAGAACATACCCTGCAGAAGCAGAGAAAACACCACCGTAACCACATTACCTCGTAATAGCATTTTAACATTAGGGGATTGACGTATCCCCATAATGTCTTTTGTCTCTTTGTCTTTACATCTGTATTTCTGATATTTTCTGACAGTATTATGTCACTCTTCATGCAGTTTTTCTTTATTGCTTATCAAGTTTTTTTTTTTTCAAAGTAGCAAAACTATCAAACAGAACCACATTATTTTGTCACGGGATTAAGTATAGCTGCCAGTAATCAACTCTTAAAAATGATACAAGGTTCCAGGTCTGTTTTTACCCAAATACATGCTGGCAAGGCAATCATAAAAACAAGTATGATATAATAAGCTGATACCTGGCTAATTTGTCAATTTTGTGGAAAATGATTTCCTTTTTTCATTGCTGCATCTGGATCTTCTCTGTCTCCCATTTCTTCTCTCTGGACCAAATCAACCTCTGGTTTAGTGGCTAATAGCTGGCCAGCTGACCGGAGCACAGGCCAGGCTACCAGGTCCAGCCACCCCAGTGGCCAATCAACACATTTGTCACAACAGCAGACCAGGCAGGATACGGTAATGACTACCCGGAAAGAGCCAAATCGAACTTGACCAAGCAGGAAGGAATGTTTGCCTGTCACTCGTTCTGCCTCGGTCACATATCTAATTAGATGTCCTGACTTCACCATTTAACTGATGTAAATTTATTATGTAAAAAGAGAATAGGAGAGTCCAGTTCAGCCTTAATAGATCATTGGGTAAGTAAACATGTTTCTTCGGCAACAGATTTTCAGACCCAGCCTTGTATATACGATTTTCGGGGTTTAAGCCAGTTCCTAGAAATGTTGTGATATAATTTTGCTGGGTAAATTTTACGTAACAGTCCTCTGCCTTGATTCAATTTGACCCTAAATTAATTGAAGCATTGTGCTCCTGAACCTAATTCACGTTATTTTGGTTCAAGGATGCACTGATCTAACCGTTTCCAACACTATACGGGTATGTACCAGTAATAAGTAGCACTCCAACATCAGTTCTCTCTTTTTCACTAATTCAACATTTAATGACAACCACACTGCTGTCACAGGATTCATCTGCAGGAGATGACTTCCTGCTTGCTGTAATGAGTTCATCTAACCAGACTTACCAGGGATGTTAAGTTAACATGGATAAACTAACCTTTCCTTCTATCCTGCCATTCAGTTTAGAAACTTAAAGATTGCTATGAAGATCCATCATCTTTTTTTAAGCATCCTTTTCTAAAACATTGCCACCAGGCTGGTGCAGATTCTTCTAATTGTGTGTCATAACAAAGTTCTGCTCATCTGAGGTAAACTTTCGAAAATTTAACACCAAAAACTTGTTGCCAGCTCAGGGAGGGAAAATGATCATAACTCCAACACGGTGAGTGTTGTAGATGTGGGAAGAAAGGGAAGGGGTGAATGATACTGTGATTTTGTTCCAGGCGCGATGTGTTCTTCTGGCAGCTGAGAACACCTAAATTTAGACATGCTCCTCATCTCCCCTTCCTCCTCTTCTACATCCTCAGCCCCTCCTTGACTCCTCATCCACATTTTCTCCTCCACTGTGCTCTCCTCATCATCGCAAACAGAGAGACACAAAAGCCCCTGTGGTGAAAATATTGACAGCTCTTTCTGCGTCAGACAAGTGTCAGCTGTGCCTGAAAGCAGCGAGCTTTTCGTATGTATGTATGTGAGAATCCATACGGAGTACAGATGCACTGAAAAAAACAACAGGTAGTGATACAGCAGAATACAGGTCTTTTCAAACAAATGTAGTACAACCAAGTAGTAGACTGGAAGATTGAGTGCAATTGGCTACTGGCTGAGTACTGAGAACTTGGGACAAATGACAATTTGGAGCATTAAAATATTGCTTTGATGCACAATTACCTGAAATTTTATTGATTCTACCAAAAAAAGTTTCAGCTTCACTTTTAAGCCTTTCCCATTGTTGTGTTTAAGTTTTTTGTTTGACAAGCAGCCGAATGTGAGACACTTTTATGCCAACATGTGGCGTTAATAATATGTTAGCAATATGGCATTATGACTGATTTGAAAATCCCAGCAGCGAAACAGCGACATTCCTAATATGTCGTACTGAAGTCATTAGAGGCAGCACGAATGCTGCTAAAATTTAACAGCAACAAATGTGTATTTTTTTTCTCTAGGTTGCCATGGTAAAAAGCAAAAGGAGTTTGTTGCCGTTAAGGAAAAGGGCAAAAAGCTTTTGCAACAACAAACAAATGTTTTTAAAAACACCAGACATTTGCATAAGACAGCTAAAAAGCCATAACAACAGCAACGTTGTAGAATTTATTGTCCTGGATGACCAGAGCCTGTCTGTCGTAGAAACATTCAATTTAAGTTCAATCACAAGATTGTTTTATTTATTTATTCATTCATTTACCAATTTTTTAGTTTATTTACTCAATCAGCAGTAACTGTTCTCATGTACTGACTGATGTTTTACGGTTTAACCTCTGCCAGGCTTGGATGGAGTGTTGGAGCGTACTCTCTTTAGGAACTCCTTCTGTATCCTGGAGGGCTTTAATACTCACGTGGGCAATGACGGTGAGACCTGGAGGAGTGTGAATGTTAGGAAAAAGCTCCTCAGTGGAAAGCTCTGGGGATGGACAAGATTCGCCCAAACTTCCTTAAAGCCTCTGGATGCTCTGGGCCTGTCTTGGTTAACATGCTTCTGCAGCATTGCATGGACAGAAGGGGTAATGTCTCTGGACTGGCAGGCTATGTAGTGTTCCCCCTCTTTAAGAAGCCTGTGCTCCCACTTCAGAGAGATCACAGCCTCCCTTCTAGTTACCCCGGGTTCCTGGAGTGGAGAGTCCATGGGATAGTCAAACCTCAGACTGAGTGTGGTGTTTGTCCTGGTCGTGGAACAGTAAACCAGCTCTATACAACCTTCAGGGTTTTGTAAGGGGCATTTGGGAAACTGCCCAACCAGTCTACATATGTTTTGTGGACCTGTAGAAAGCATTCAACTGTGTCCCTTAGAGACTCCTGCAGGAGGTGCTCCAAGAAAATGGAGTACCAGACCTCCTTGCATGAGGTGTTCATTCCCTGTACAACTGGTGTCAGAGTTTGGTCTGTATTACAGACAGTAAGTCAGATTAATTTCCTGTGAGGTTTGGACTTTATATCAGCAGATTAATAAACCACAGGTATCAGAATCAATACTGGACACAAAACAAAGGGAATCAGTACATCCCTCGGACATACAGTACACCAACTGCTTTTCAACAGCTCCACAAACACGTGATAACATGTTTTACGCCAAGAAGGCCACTATATATACATTTTAACCTCTCATATCCTTAGTCAACTGACTCTGTGTAAGTACAGCTGTTCTACCTGCTCATGTACAAATTTTGTTGCCAGTGGACACCACGAGGATGCACATCTGTGAACTCAGACTCGACAGAGCGGACAAATTTTTAGGGTCTAGATAAAATTAATTAACTTGAAACCTCTTTTGATTTTTACTGCTGTCATCACTATGACCTTATATTCAGTCCACACTGCAGCTCATAAATGCATGGTGTTCATCTTTGACAATATGCACAAATGATGCAAACATAATAATGCAAGATAGTTATGATATTTATGTGCATGTTCAGGCTATTTTTCAGCCTTAGTATTCCACTATCATATGGGGGCTGTGGTAAAAATATTAAACAGTCTGAAAAAGCTTTTAATTTACACATGGTACCAGCAATGTTTGGAGGTTGGCTGAATAATTATTTTATGGCTGGGTGAAAAGATAAGAAGATAATATAAGACTTTACTTCTGCTGCTCCTTTCATTCATATTTAACTTGAAGATATGTTCAGATTGTAAAATATGTTTTGAGTTATTTAATGAAATGAATAAAGTAAAAAAAAAAATGTGCTCCACCTTTTATAATTCTTTCACAAAGCCATCATTGTATGCGATATATAGTTAAAATCATGGCACAGACTTAATTTTAACTCAAGTGAGTAGAGGTTGCATAAGATCATACTGTGCTTTAAAAGAAAAAAAAAATTTAATTATGATGATAAAGATTTTATTAGACCACAGTGACTTTAGCTTAGCTGCAACCTTTCAAACAGGCACTGACTAAACACTTAATGAAAGCTAATTGGTCACAATTTTAGACTTGCTTTATCGCCTGAAAACAGAAACAAAAATATGTGAGGGGGAGAGCAGTATTATTGTGGCCACACAAAATACAGTAAATATGAGAGCATGGTGTATAAAAGTTGCAATCTGATGTAGAGGGCTGGAACAAAGCTGAATACAAACGCAGTGTAGCACGAGACACAAGCATTTCAGTCAGGTCACATGCTACATGTTTGTATTTTTCATGTTGATATTTAAGGAATAACTTCCCACCAGGATGTCTTCTTGTACAGAATTAATTCACTAAGAACAAATGTAGATGCATAGCTGTTCTATAGTAAGTTAATAGCCAGCTGCAAGTGAACCATAACATAGTTTTGATGTTTCTGGTTGAAATCAAAAATAAGTAACATGTGATCCTGTTGCAGATCTCAATTTGATTTCTGCACATACCACTGAAGTTCATGAACAGTTATGCAGGATCTGTGTGAAAGTTGGTGTCAAAACACAAGGCAATCCCTGCTAAATTCACCCCCTTAATTTTCCACATTTTTAAACTAATATAATACTTCCAAAGTACATTCAGCCATACTTTCAGTGTCCAGAGGTATGAGTTTACCTGAAACTGTTCGTGTCCATTTGATTTATTTAGTCTTGCTTGGAATGTGTTTGTAATGGACTAATGTATAGAAATGAGAAATGGGCTATGTGCATTAAAACATAACCCTGAAGATTAGCATGTATCGTTGTAGACAAAATACTGCCTGATTGTGAGATCCTTATAATAATGCATATAAAGATATTTAGTTGCAACTGAGTGCAACATGATATATACTTACATTTTCTATTCTACTTTATCTTTTTGGTGACATGCTATAATTTCTTGCATAATCGTTTTCCATTTTAATTTACTTATGCTTCATAGTAAGAAGCAAATGTGATGTTTCATTGTGGGTACCAAAGGATAGGACTCTTTAAAAGGTTGCCAGGTCAGAGGAGTAGACAGTGTAAACGGTAGAGGCAGCAAAAGAGCCAGTGGATAAGATGTTTAAGGATAGTAGACTGAGAGATGAATAAAACCAATTGATTCAACTTTTCACCACACAGTTTTAGTCATTATTTTTGTTCCTAATTAATAACGAAAATAGGTGAAACTTTATTGGAGAACTGACGAGGAGTGACGAAGTGGTTGATGATGCCACTGTAACAGTCAAAATGTCACAACAAACATTTAATAAAACATATAAGCGCTAGACTTCATAAATATCTCCAGATACAATCCTTTTGCCACATTAGATTGTTAATCGGTGGTAAAAGTGTTAGGAGGAAAAAATGTTCAAAAGCGATGGCCGTATTATTGCAAGTGAACTGAATCAAAAAAGGATGACGACGAGGACGAGACTCTAGCTTGCGGTTGAACGCCTGTTTCAGTGAACTCTTAGTGCACAGGTACAGAATAAATCTTCAACTCAACTTCACCTTATTCTGTTCATTACTACACATCCTTTTGCGCCAAAAAACCATAGAAAAAAAGGTGTTCCTGATCCATATGCCTTGTGGGTAATGAAGTTCTCAACACTTATATTATTCTTCAAATAACAGGTAATGCTAGCTGACAAATGGCAGTATTTATTGATTCATTTATTTATTTATAGATATAGGAATTCACATTGCATTAGTTGTGAAGTTGGTTAATGTTTATGCTTGTTAAATTCTTGTTTTAACAATGAAAGGAGTCGTTAGGTTAGTTTGAAGCTTCATCATTTCTAAACAAAAAGTACAGCAATCTCAGTCAAATGAGCCTTTTGAAAGTAACAATTTGCATATATATATATATATATATATATATATATATATATATATATATATATATATATATATATATATATATATATATATATTAACCAAAAGTTCCTTTTAGTCGTGATTTTTCAAGTTGTCCATTTTCCATCATCCATTGTGACTAACTACCCCAATTTTCTCAGTCCAGTCAAATCTTAAAGTACAGCTGTATTGAAGATTACATTTTTAGTAAAGAAATATTCTGACAAATTATAATGGTTTGCTACACAAAACGGAGTACCTTAATCCCTGTAATACTACTAAACATACTCAAAATTGGTCACACTCAGCTCGTGAGCAGAGAGGAACATGCAGACATACGCTCTTCTCTAAAGGTTACAGTTCAGTGTATTCATGCTGAAGCAGAACTTCATAAATTGGAGGGGGTTTTTTTAAGACAGACCGTGGAATCAGAAATTATTTAACTGAACTAAAATGAGTTGTATTCCCTGCCCCTGCTAGTCCAGCCTCGCTGCTTTTACCATGTCACAGTGTGTGACATGTTTTCCCCATTATCCAGCAACAATGAGTGGGCTTGTGTTCACCACTGAGGCGCAAATTGAGCAACACTTTTGTTGCCCCTGCACAGGATCTGTAATTATACACTGTGGGGGACATATTACAAGATAGAGACACTGTCACTACCACACAGTCACAATGCATACTTGCCACTGCTGCTGCAAAAACCGCTGCACTGCTCGACGCACAATAATGCTCATAATAGAGCTGCTGCCTTCAACAAAGATTCTTGTTAATAATACTGGATGTACAAAGCCACAGAGAGCTTGTTGACTCGTGTTATAATAGCTATAATTAAGCTAGTGCATGGCCAAATATTTTTTAAGGTGAATTATATCAATATTGTAGTCCATTAATCTAATAAACAGTCAGTTGCAAATCTTATCAATGATACTAAAGCGTTTAATAATCTTAAAAAGCATGTGTTTTGTAATGTTTAGATCAGACTTGAGGCAAAACTGATACATTACTCAACCATTTGAAATGGGAGAAGGAATGTGATTGACATTTTTATAACCACTCATATCCCAAAACGTTATAAATTACCTTTAAAACAAAAAGAGATGAAAAACACAGACAGACTCTGACACAGAAACAACAGGATGAAAGGGCAAAGGCGAGAAGGACAAAGTAGAGAATGT
Organism: Telmatherina bonti; assembly: GCF_933228915.1. NCBI lineage: Eukaryota > Metazoa > Chordata > Actinopteri > Atheriniformes > Telmatherinidae > Telmatherina > Telmatherina bonti. Next base: position 24,386,365 of record NC_136617.1, on the reverse strand, counting down.
GCCAGAACTGTGATAATAATAAAAGGAGAAAAGGACAGAGTGTGAAGTCGCTTTGCCTGAATGAAGAGATGGAAAAAAATTTAAAAAAATAAATAAATAAAAATACAGGAAAAGAGACTGACCTTGCTGGTTGAGCTGCTGTGTGCTTTTGCTCCACTGTGACAACCCCACGATGGCGACCATCTTGGCACCCAGACTGGAGCGCCGCTTCTTGTTGCCAGCCAACGATGCTGAATCTGGACCCCCACTGCCAGGACTTTTCTCCAGGCTGTACATGGCCCCTGAGATGCTGGAGGAGCGCACCACATTCCGTGCTGCAGCACTGAGCCCGCTGAGACCACTCATCCCACCCGGACTGGGCACCTCCACTGAGCTGCTGAGCATCATGGTCCTGCTGAACTGGAGGGCCAATGGGCTGGGAGGAGTGGGGGGCCGGAGAGTAGGAACAGGGCTATGAAAAAAAGATAAGAGAGCAAGGTGAAGGTGGAAATACAGACAGGATATTAAAAGTGAGGGGAGGAAGCACTGCTCAGATAAAGTTCTGTGTATTCGCTTGTTTTGCAGCTGTACGAACTCCTCGTGACTGAAGGACAATGAGTTTAAGTTTCAACCAATTTGGTTCTCGGCTTAATTCTCCACTTACTGCAGACACAGCAGAAATGACTTCTTACAGGATAAAAAGACGAGTAAGACGCTCTTAAAGGTCTTTTTGATATCCAGAACTTTTGCAATCTGAGAAAACAAAGAACTCAAAGGTCAGCAGGCGAGGAAACAATGTTCAAGCTAACTAAGAAATCCCTCCAGCCTCTCACACACAAATGTCAAGGCTGGCATGCCGTTACGTGGTGACCCTGTCGGATGGTATTTGTCCTGAGGTTTTTGGGGTTTTTTTTTTGGTTCTTGTTTTTGGAATTTATTTTCCATTTGACCTTAAACAGGGACAGATGATAAACTGGTCAAGTCATCACTGGCTGGCTGCATCCTGGCAGAATGTCTGTGTAATCATGTGCACAATGCGCTCGTTAGGCTGAAGGACACAACAGCCACTATATGCAGAGATGCAGCATTCAGTTAAACAAAATGGAATTCAGACAACTAATTTATTACTTACATGTTTTCCTTCTCTGACATTAAACTTTTTCCAGAAATAAATATCATGCAATTCCTTCTTCAGTTACTTCTTCTGTTTTATGGACTGCCATAAAACTAATAAACATGTAGACAAAGAGAGCCTTGATGCTGTTTTTTATTATTTATTCTTGATATCTGTTATTTCTCTTCTTCGATATGAATGTTTGTTGTTGCAGCCCCTGCTGTAGCCTGATTTTGTTTCTTTCTTTTGTTTTTGTTCCAAAGAGGACAAAAACATTCTCCATAACCTACTTAATATGGAGCTTGCAAAATGTATCTCCCTCAGCACACTAACACACATAAATATGCAAGATCATGTAACCAGACACAGTGCTGAGGTGCACCTAATAAAATATCTGAACTAAACACTATTGTCAGAGGGCTAACGTACAATGAATTTAATTACTTTTTGTTGTCTTTGAGTGTCTGTTTTAATCAAGTGAGTTTGTATTTATGAGTAGTCATGTGGTAATCATTGATCAGAGAGCTCTTGTCGGGAATCAAAAACTTCCCTGATGTATACAGCGACTATGAACGAGTCCACTCAAAAAGCTCATTTTAATATAAAATCTAAAACAATTGAAACCTAAAAAAGAGTAATAATAATTGAAGCAAGAATTAAATTGTGAATATTTACAAACATTGCAAAATACTAGCTAGATTAGTGAAATCTCTTTTTAGCGTTTAGATTTAGCTTGCTCATCCGGTGAGCTTCTATTCAATTAATTTCAATTCAACTTTATTTATATAGCATCAAATCACGGCAATGCCATCTCAAGACGCTTTACAGACAGAAAAAAAAACATAACGAAAGCCAATTTATAATAGCCTATATAAGGAAACCAACAGATTGAGTAGGAGGATCCAACTCAATCTCACATCGGGAGCAAGTACACTGGCGACAGTGGGAAGGAAAAAACTCCCTTTTAACAGGAAGGAAACCTCTGGCAGAACCCGGCTCAGGACAGGCAGCCATCTGCCTCTTCTGTGTGGGGGGAAGAGGACATAAAGACAACAGACAACAGGAACTGCTACTCCCGGCCAAGGAGACCTGCTGAGACAGGAGACATACATGTTAATGATGCAACACTGTTATTGGGGGGGGGGAGATAAAAGAGAGAGATTAAGAAAAAAAGAAAGAAGCTCAGTGTATCAGGAAATGTCTCTCAGCAGTCTAAACTTATAGCAGCATAACTAAGGGATGCTAACCATCCCTCGCTATAGGACTTATCAAAAAGATAAGTCTTCAGCCTAGTCTTAAAGGTGGGGAGGGTGTCTGCTTCCCTAACACTAACTGGGAGCTTATTCCATAAGAGAGGGGCCTGATAACCAAAGGCTCTGCCTCCTGCTCGGCTCTTTGAGACTCTAGGAACCACAAGTAAGCCTGCAGTCTGCGAACGAAGTACTCTGCTTAGTATATAAGGATCTATGAGGTCTTTGATATATAGTGGTGCCTGGTTGTGGAGGGCTTTATATATAAGGAGAAGGATTTTAAATTCTATTCTAGATTTAACAGGCAGCCAATGAAGAGAGGCTAAAACTGGAGAAATATGATCTCTCCTGCTGGTTCTGGTCAGGACTCTGGCTGCTGAATTCTGGATCAGCTGAAGGCTTTTCAGGGCATATTTAGGACAGCCCAGTAATAGAGAGTTACAGTAATCTAGTCTTGAAGTCACAAAAGCATAAACCAGTTTTTCTGCATCACTCTGAGACAGAATGTCCCTAATTTTGGCTATATTACGTAAATGAAAGAAGGCTGTTTTAGTAACCTGCTCAATGTGTGGGCCAAAGGACAGGTCTGAGTCAAATATTACTCCAAGGTTTCTCACTGTAGCACTGGAAGCTAAAGTAATGCCATCCAGGTTCATTACAAAACTGGAAAATTTAGCTCTGAGTTTTTCAGATCCATAAAAATTTACTTCAGGCTTATCTGTGTTTAAGAGGAGAAAATTTCTAGACAGCCAAGTCGTTACGTCTATGAGACAATTTTGTAGCCTCTCCGGCTGACTTGTTTCATCTGGTTTAAAGGATAAGTATATCTGAGTATCATCTGCATAACAATGAAAGTTTATTCTATGTTGTATAATGATTTTGCCTAAAGGGAGCATATATAGCATGAAGAGTATTGGTCCAAGTACAGAACCTTGACGAACTCCATGACTTACTGTAGTTTGGGAGGAGGACTTGTCATTTACATGAACGAACTGAAGTCTATCAGATAAACATGATTTAAATCAGCTTAACGCTGTACCTATAATTCCAACCACCTGTCCTAGTCTCTGTAGCAGAATGTTACAATCGACTGTATCAAATGCAGCACTAAGATCAAACAAGATAAGTACGGACAGAAGTCCTTTGTCTGAGGCCATAATAAGATATTTCCAAAATGTAGTTGTTTCAGATACGACACAGAGTCCTCCACATTGTCTTCCTTTAAAAAAGGCAATATTCAAAATTCAAATTAGATTGACCTGTGTTTTTGTATATCCATCCATCCATCTTTCCATCCATCCATCCACCAATAACCACTCAGTCCAATAAAGGGTCATAGGAAAGCTGGAGTCTATCACAGCAATCATTGAGTGAGAGGCAGGGTACACTCTTGACAGGTTGTCAGTCCATCATAAGGTTTTGGTATACATACCAAACCAGCTGAGCAGTTAGCCTTTCACGGTAATAAATGTTCATTCACACAAACAAGATTTCACATGAGGTAATTCAAGTTTCAGGCATTTGGTCAAATATTGCAGGACATATTAACTGCATCCAATGATATGTATGGAGAAATTTATTTTTAATTCATGATATATTGTCAAAATAGCTCAATAAGTCCTCCATTCTATAAATATTTTAACAGGCTATGTAGTGTTTTTTTTCCCCCTAAAATACAGATATCCATCCACTGAAACCAACATGGGCCTTATGACACAAGTATTTATCTGTTTATCTGCACGTTGTCAAAGTAATGCAATTCCTCCTGAGACAGTAAGCCCAGTTACTGGAAAACAGGAAAAGAAAAATGCTTCATATAAAAGTACTAAAAACATTATGCACACATCAATTAAAAAGAGCAACTTCCCATATTTTGTTTAAAAACTTTTGGAAACAATGACAGCTTATAGAGGCGCCTGGCAGTTTTTGCTACATATTTAATGAAGAGTTTCACCTCTCTTTAAAAAGATTTTATGGAATTTAGCCCAAGACTCACTGCTGACCAGTCTTTTGGTTAAATGGATGTGAACCTCAACCCTAAATGTGGTTTACAGCCTGCAAATTATTCTTCCACAAGTTGTTTTTTTTTATTATTATTATTAAACAATTATTACAGAGTTTGCCACTTGTATATAAAAGTTTGCCCATTTTACTAGTGCCTTTTTGTGCTCTCAGATAGGAAAAAAAATAGACTGACAAACTTATTAAAGTCATTGCAACGTATTTATGATCACAAGGATATTTACGTTCATGCTAATCTTTCCAGCAGCTGTCCGAATGTGGTGATGCTTGAAGAAAAGTCAGGGGATGGCCAACATCTGCAAAACCCATCATCTGAGGGCTGGGAGTGTCAATGAGAGATGTTATGGTAATCTTTCCAATATTTGTGGCCGAATAAGCATGAAATTTCCATCTCTAGAGACTTCAAGTGTGTCGAAAAGACAACACTAAGACAACATTGAGTTTTGCATGCTCAGCCGATGACTGCAGGGAATGGTGAGCGCAAATGCTTTATGCTACTAAAATACTTACTACCACCACTGGAAATCATAAATAATGCAAATTCAGTACAGTAAAATATATTCAGAACAAAAGCCTCAAATGCAAATGTGTTGCGCTTTAGGCATCTCTATAAATCATGATCACAGCCCTGTTTTGTGAGACAACCACCATGCTTACAACCTAAAAGACTTTGCTGATCAGGACTTTTTGTAGGAGACTATTTACTATACACAGAGGACTCGACAGGGGTTCTACAAAGGAACAATTAAGAGATAATGCAAAGGTTTAGGTTGCAGATTCTGGCATTTAGTAATGAAACTCATAATAGGAAGGTGAGGAGGAGGAAGACTATTTACATAGCTATACACGGCTGCTGCATTAGTAATGACAGGAAAAAGTACTGAAAAAGGAAGAGGAGAGTAGAGGGATTAAAAGTAAAAATTCAGGTAAGCAAATGTGCCCTCATTTTCTCTTATCTCCTACTTTTTTTTTCATTTTCTGTTCCCTATTTTAACCCAAAGTGCGGGGAGACGAGGAGATAACTCTTCTCTTGCTTTGCTTTCTGGTGGGAGGGCTTTGTACTTTGAACACAGTGAACAAAGCAGCAGGGGAAAAAAAACTGAAGAACAGAAAATGCTGGGAGATATAAATATAATAACACTGCTTTCAAAGAGGCATGAGGCTGAAGAGGAACGAATGAGGGTAGAAGAAGAACAGGGAAAGAAACGTGGGAGTAGGAGATCCTTCATAATGAATGGACAGAGAAAAAAACCTTGCATGAAGCTGGACTGATCTGAGAGAAATAATAGAGCGAAAGCAAAGAGAGGAGGGGGAGAGGACTATGACACCAATAACAACAATGACTGAGACACGCAACCGTTCCTCTTTTCCATCTAATGATGAGCTCCTCTGTCTGCATGTGTCGGGTTTTGGCTGACATGCTCTAACGTGACACAGAATGAACTGAGATGCATTACGCTGATGTCCAGAGGACATCTATACTGACAGTTGGTGGTAACTATGTTAGTTTTATATCTGCTGATTAAAACAGGGCCAGTTGGACACAATGTACACCTATATAGATTCATCCTCTACAGTAACAGATCAGCATTTTCTGAACTCGCTCGCTTACCACGACAGTGGAGCCAAAGCTGTTATCCTAGCTCAGCATTGTCAAATCACTGGAAGCAGCAGAAACAACTAGCCTGTCTCAGGCTAACCAGCATGTCTAGATGTCTCCAAAGGTTTATAGATTTCATATTAAGATTGAATCTTATTATTACCTGCTCTCCATCAGAGCAAATGAGGAGAAAATAGTCATGATAAAAATGATTATTAAAATGATAATTATTATTATTTAAACCCTTTGGTGGGTTATGGTGAAGCTACCAGGTGAAATATGTCCAGCCTTCAGCTTAGCCCATCAAACTCCTAAACATTTTTTGCCCAAGTCAACATAATGAAGAAAATACATATATTTGTTTTGTACATAATTGGAGAAAAGAAGAGTGGATAAGGCGTAAGTGTCTCAAAGTTTAAGCCAACATCACTACCTTAAACCTGCACTCTTGGGGTTTGAAAAAAAAGCAGGAGAATGTGGAAGAGGAGGCAGAGGAGGAGACAGAACATGAAAAATGAAATATAAAAGAATTTAACTTCAACAAAAGAAAAACAAGAAAGAAATCGAGGTCTGATTTCTTCAAAGTTGAGCACCAACTATCTAAAAAAAAAAACTGCATAGCAAAAAAAAAAATATTCTTTACTAAAACAAGCATAGTTCGTTTTCACCCTGGTTAAATGTCAGGAACCTCAACACAACATGCTTTAGGTATCCCATTATTGCACTAATTATCATGAAAGCAATTTATCATCTCGCTAGTTCAAATACGCTCATTCTGTGAAATATTTCCATGGTCTTTTCGTGCAACACCAACCCCGTCTTTATGCCATTAATTCATTGTTCAAGTACATGCATGTTGAGTTTCTTTTCCTTGTAATTAAGCCAATGCCTGGTGTGTTGTAGTGAACACATTTGTATCCTTTATATTTTTAAAAGCACAAATGGTGTAGCACCTGCAATGTAATTATATGCCAAGTTGAATGATAATATAAGCTTTTTAATTTTCTAAACTTATTAACTTATAATTAACTAAATGCTTCCAACTTTATGCTCCCATTGAGGGAGAGGGAGAAAATATATGGCAATTTTCACACCTGATGATGTAAAGTTTTATGGTAAGTTTTATGGTAAAGTTTTAGATGTGAACCACGGGTTGTCACCAGCTGATAAACACATAGGATACTGCAATTTGCAGCCAACCTAAGTGCGTGGGAACCAGTGAAGGATGGGTATACTCGATAACTTTAAGTATGGGCAATACGATGATATATATCGTTTGAACAATATAACATGTCTATTGTTTCATATGAAGCTCTATCATTTACGCCAGGATAAGGTGCTTTACTGCAGTATTTTACATCAAGATGCGCTTTACAGCATGCATGCTGCTATATTTAAGCAAAGAAAGACAGTAGCAGACACGTTTCAGAGCTGGATAATTCACTAAAAGATGACTTGCCAACCAAAACTGATGACCTTGTTCATTAAAAGGGGGGAAATTTCTGATCGCATGGATGTGGTTTGCTGATGTGGAACCGACAACAGGCTAGCTCACAGTCCCAACAACAGACTCCGATACAACTACCGGTAAATCATTTTAGCACCAGCATAAGAATCAGGATAAAGAATACAGAATAAAGAATAGAGTCAATGAGCAAAAATCACTGCTGCCATTGCCTAGCACATCTGACACATAACTGATGACTGACAAAAAAATTACACAAACAATTTTATATCGTTATGTATATCATTATGGGAATATAAAATGAGTTATATCGGGATATGAGATTTTGGTCATGTTGCTCAGCCCCAATATAGCCAAACCATGCAACACAGACAACAACTGCAACTAGAGGCTAAGAATGACATGTCATGACAATGGCCTGCAAAATATTTTTACATTTTATGTGCATCAGAGAGGATTTGGAAGTGGGTACAGTACTCTACATGGTCTGTAAACATTAATTATGTATTATGTACTTATATACACCTGGACACTGACTGCTGTGTTATTGTCACTGTCAGTAAAACAAAATAAAAACATTTTTTTCTGATCAAAGACAATTATCTGACTTTTGAAAGCTGGAAGCAACAAATAAGGTGAATTGAGACTCATTTGACTATTTGTGTGAGTCTGATTGCAAGATATTGAGATGCATCATGGTGCATACTTAAAAGCACTTATTTGTCAAAAGGTGATTTATAATGCAGTCAACATGCAAAGTCAGCAAATATTCCCACTTCTGTTCTCTTCTTTTAAACTTGGTAGTACAGCTTATAGGTTTAGCTTTTCTGGGTGTTTGCTTTTGACAGAAAATTTCTTTGTGATGTGTTTACTCCCAAATTAAGCCACAGTAAAAGTATACATTTCACCCAATGTGAATATTTAGTAAAATAGTCCCTCTAATTCACTTTGTGATAAATTTGAACATGTACAATGCACGATTTAAATAAAAAATGCCTTTCTATCCATCTTCCAATCTCATATCACATGCAGTATTGCAGCTACTCATGCCACTATGTACCTGACTGTGTTTTGCCGGACCTAAAGGCAGCACCAGAACCCATCCATCTTAATCCCTGTTCCAGACAACTCCCTCACCATATGTCTCTGTGCTCTCAAACTTCCCATCCCAGAGCTCATTTATTTCTCCCCCCGTCAGCAAACTGTCCTGCATTCAGCTCCTCCTCCTGCACACTTCAACACAACTCTTACTCGCCCCACACAAACAGAGCTGTGTGAGTTTTGACCTCTTAAATCGTACGAGTGTTTCCACCTTGGACCCAACTTTACAGGACAAGCAAAGATAAAGCAAAGGAAACACAATTTTTTTTTTTTTTTTTTTACTTCACAAGACACAGAGAAAGAAACAGCTGATATATTGAGCATCAAACTGAGCTTCTAACGTCCTGGTTTGTGAATCACTTTTACCTGTAGAACTACGCAAACTCGTTATCCCATGTAGTGTTTTTGACTAAATGCACTAAATGTAAGCAAGTATGTAGTAAGTAAAATTCATTTATAGAGCATCTTTGCAGATAAAAATAACAAAACTCTGAACATAAAAGGAGTAAAAACATCAACTATAAAAATAAAATATACTTCAACTGCTTCTTAAAAGAGTCCACATAGTCAACCACACAGAGGGACAGAGGTAGGTCATTCCAGAGGGGGTTACCACCTGAAATGCTACGTCTCCACTGGTTTTCAAATGGGTCTTTGGTACCTTCAAGAAGCCCTTGCAAGAAGAATGAAGAGACGTTCAGAAGAATGGGGACATAGTAGGTCATCAGTGGAGTGCACGAAACGTTAAAACTAAAATTCTAAAGTCAATTCTAATCTTGACTGGTAACCAATGGAGGCTAGATAAAATCAGGGTAATGTGGGCTGTTTTAGGTGTATCTGTCAGGAGTCTAGCAGCAGAGTTTTGTACACACTGCAATCTATTTACAATCCCTCCTTTTTATCAGAACCAATGATCAGAATTTTAGTTTTTTCTTGAATTTATTAGTAAATAGTTTGAATGCAGCCAGTTTTTCATGCAGGAATATTCAACTCTGAAACATTAAAAAATAGAGTAATTAAGTATCATCGGCTTAAATACAACAAGATACATTTAACAATGAATCGATTGGCCAAGAGGCATTAAGTACAATAAAAACAAAATAGGACCAAGAACAGAACCATACGCAACATCACACGACAATTAAGACACATAAGGCATTGTGTTGTTTATAGCAACATGAAAAGTTTTTCCTTTTAAATAAAATCAATAAAGCGGGTTGTCCAAAGTCAGGCCTCAAGGGCCGCCGTCCTGTAGGTTTCTACTGTAACCCTGTTCCAACACACGTGGCTCACATTTATAGATCCAACAGCAAATGAAGTTCCGAACACTGACTGATTCCTTTAAATCAGGTGTTTTGAAGCAGGGAAACATAGAAAACCTGAAGGTTTCCAGCCCTCGAAGACAGAACTGGATAACCCTGCACCAAAGGAAAAAACCCATCTCGATTTATCAACAGACTGTGATCTATAGTTTGGAAAGCAGATGTAAATTCTAGCAAGACCAAAACTGTACAGTGACTTGAGTCTGCAGGCATCATCACATCACTATAAACTTACAGTAGAGCAGTTTCAGTGAATGAAGCGCATTTTCCGAAACCCTGATTACAGACTGTCAAATAAACTATGCTGTTCCATGGAGGATGTCAGCTGATTTGCCACAACCTTTTCCAAAATTTTGTAAATGACTGGAAGTTTTGATATAGGCCTATGATTTGTTGGTTCTGAGGATCAAGATTGGGCTTTTTCAGGATGTGGTTTACCACAGCATGTATAAAATCTGGGAACTAAGCCTGATTTAAGCAAAAGATTTATTAGTTTTACCACACTAAGGTCTTAAAGCATCAAAACCTTTTAAAAACAATGATGTCGGAATGATATCAGCACAGCTTGACAAAGATTTCATCTTAATTAACATGACTATCACATCCTGGAGACTTATAGGAGTGAAGGAGCACCAAAAAAAATTTAAAGCCAGATAAAAAGAAAAGGAAATCCAACTTGGACTCTCCTTTTAAGTTTTTCCCATAATCACAAGATGCCACAATCTTGTAAACAGATGACTGCGGGATCCATTAATGGTTGCTTTGAGGTTCCCTTCTCGTTCTGCAGACCACTCTACCACCGCTGGACAGTTAATTAACTTACATCGAAGCAAATATGATTGTGAGGATGTAATCTCCGCATCATGAGTGTTCCAGGTCAGACACACATCAACAGAAATTTGACACAGTGACAAGTTAAAACCATCTTAACTTTTTGAAGCTTTTGCCACTGTTGATTTCTTTTACTGCTTTTGTTATCGAGTTAGTCCGTTTACGTGGTTTGCATCTTTGCCAAGAGTTTCTTTTTTTTTGGCAGGGACAAGCTGATTTTCTCGCATGGTGAAAATGATACACATAAAAAAGTAGCAGATTGTGTGTGACTGCTAATGTAAAAGCTTTTTTTGGCTAAGAGACTGTCATGATTCTTATTTAAAGCATTTAATAGTAACTTCTATCAAAACTGCTTCTATCAAAAATGTCACTATGCTATTTAACTACATAAAATAGCATAAAAATAATAAATATAAATAACAAAAAATAATTAATAAAAGTTGGAAAATTTGTTTTCAACATTCAAAAATGTTGATGCAAAGTTTTCTTATTTTTAACTGTGCACATCTTATAATGTGTGTATGTATAAAAAAGATAGTTACTAATAATAATAATTTAAAAAAAGATAAGTTCATGAACACACTGGCCAGCTGGCAGTGCACTAGAGCTGGCAGGAGCTGTAATATACTTCCTGTAAAGGCTGCCATGGAAACCTCCCAGGCTATGATACGAGTCATTCTCCTGTCATTGTGTTTGGTCCTGTGCGTCTGTGTGTGTGTGTGTGTGTGTGTGTGTGTGTGTGTGTGTGTGTGTGTGTGTGTGTGTGTGTGTGTGTGTGTGTGTGTGGCTGATGCATCTCTCTGATCATAACAGGTCTCTCAAGGCGAGAAAGCAGTAGGCAGGTTTTACAGTTACACACAGAGTAAAAGTGCCAGGCAGGAGGAAAACTCGGAGCCAAATGGATCACACACAAAATGACACATGGAGAAACCCTGAGTAATGCAAACACATGCTGAACAGAATGTATGTGCCAGAGTCGAGACAAAAACTGCCACAATATTGAATGATAGAAGACCATAACACTCATGTCTTTGCCATCGGACTTGAATTAACATAAAAAAAATTTCTGGAACGCACCCAGGTCAGACACTGATTTGATTTCTTCAGTGTCACCCTGACTGAAGCAGCACAAAGAAGCAGAAAAGAACTGACCAAATACAGTCACAGCAGGATATATTATTCACAAATTCCCCATTTCACACTTTTCAGAGCGACATCAATCCTGGCACGCACAGATACAATTCTGGATTCTAACAGCTGTGAAATGAAGAGAAACGAGGAGTTCATAGGAAGCCTGTCCCATTGGTATAATCACATTTTTATCCAATAGAATTTTCTATAAGGGAGTCTCTGACTCACTCCCCCCCAATCACCTCATGACAATAGACATAAATTCAATCCGTCATACATGTTTTCACGCAGACTGACTAGATCATGTCGAATCAGGCGTGGCAAAACATTTTTTCCATCAGACCTGCAATTAAAAGAGGCATCGGCTTGGCTGAGGTTGTTTACAATGTGCTAAAATTGAAATTCACATATATATGAGCATGAAGAAAACAAATAAATAACAGCGTCATCTTAAGGCAGGTACAGGACTCGGACAAAATAAAAGGAACATCATGTAAAATGACATCATTATTTAATATTGAGTTGTTGCTCCTGCGATGGACTGGCGAGCTGTCCAGGGTGTACCGTGCCTTTCACCCAAAGACTGCTGGGATAGGCTCCAGCTTCCCCGCAAGCCTTCATTGGATTAAGCAGTTAGGATAATGAATGAATGAATGAATGAATGAATGAATGAGTTGTTGCTCTTTGAGCAGCAATAACCACAGACCTCTGTTCTTTACATTCTTTACATCCATGAATATCTAGAATCACATTACGGCTGAAAGAACTGTAGTCAGCTATAACTGATGAAAGTTTTTGTTGAGATGATACCCTTCTACCCGACCCCCCGACCCCCACAAATCTTTAAAAATCACTGGCAAGAGGCCCAAAAAGATTACAGTACAGCCACCTTACCCATCACTGATTGACCTCCATGCAAGGGCGAAGCCATGAGGTGGCCTGGGGTCGCTGTGACCACCACACACTAAAGTCTGGCCACAGCCCACAATCAAAAGTGATTCCATCAGAGATGTATGTACTAAAACTAGAGTTGAATCTAGAAATAATATCAATAAATAATTCAGTCTCTATGATGCATCTCAAACAAATGCTTTAGTATGTAGTATGGCTTAAAACCCCAATTATCTTTTTTTCTTTTTTTGATTTTCAAACCTTCTTAGATAAACAAATAAACAGAAGTCTGATGGTGATCATATTTACTTCATAATGTGAGCAACTACTCAAGACAAAAGAAATTTAATAAACAGACATCAGCAAAAGCAAATCCGAACTGAGTATCAAAACCAAAGAGTAAATAAAACTACTAAAGAGAATGTTTGCAAGCCCCAATATCAGCCCCAACCAGGTCAAATGGCCAAATCACCTTAAGATTAGGCTCTGCACCAAGATAAGTAAACAAAACAGGCCAAAACAGACGACTAAAGAAATGAGAAACTGACTGTAAGATCTCAAATATCAGGCTTTACTATTAGAAAATAATATAGGCAAACAAAAGCACAGCAAAACTGATCAATTCCAAAATCCAAAAAGAGGTCTAAACGAACAATACATAAATTAAATTGGATTAGTCAATAACAGACATGGTTAGACTGTCAAACATAATTTTACATTTCAACAGTCAACTGAAAATAAATATCTACAATTAAATAAAACCAGACTTTTAAAAAAAATTTTTTTTAAAACAAAAGCCAACATAACAGACATTCAGTGAGCTAAAATCTTTTGACAAATAAAGAAGAGAATAACTCGAATTTATCTCTGTAGAGGCTCATGATGACTTTGGAAGGAAAAGCTTGGTATACAGTTACAAAAAAATCATTTAAGATGATCATCTTTACTTTCATGCTACATTATGCAAACGTTTAAAACTAAATTTTGTTGAAATTATAGGCATGAAAAGGGTTTATATCAGAATTCAAAAGGTGGTTTATTTTCCTTAACACTGCAAAGTGCTGCATCACAAGTATGAAATCACTCCCCCTCTGTTCTTTCAAATGTTCATTCACTCATCCGCAGCTTCTCCCATTTTCCAGGCTAATCCCTGCATAGCTGAGCTGGTGATGTTATGTTTTCAGAGCAGCAGTAAGGCAGACATGCACTGCTACTCAAGTTTAAACCAGCAGCTTTATGCAGAAATGAGACCGCTCATATCACCACAGAAAAGTCTGAATAGTTTCTCTCTCGATACCATCGTATGTAATGTTCTCTTATCACTCCACCGTGACTGGACTTGACTAAACAAACTCCCTTAATTGTTATATTTACGCTAAAAAGCTGTTTGTTAGGAGACGTTCCTCGCTGCACTACAAAGCTTATCCCTAAAGCTTCTCTTGCTTTCATGCCTGGCAGCTACCTGCAATCTGTCCAGCAGTGAATCATTCTCTTTGCACCCTTTTCATCAGCATCAAAAGAGGGATGGCAAAGTTACTCAGTCAGCAGCGGGGGTGGGGGGCGGGGGGGGTGAAGAGCCAGCAGAAAATAGAAAAATAAAAAGTCAGAGTAGCAAAGGCTGGAAGGAAAGTGGGTTAAGAGGGGTGTGATGGATGAGACTGGGAGCTTTCCTGACTCATGCCCTGCTTTCTCTGGTGACTAATGTGGTCAGTGACATCTCTCTCACTGCCCCTCAGCCACCCCCACACCGCCATCCCACCTGGGATGCTGGTACTGTAGCTGGCCTTAGCACACATGCAATCTCCCCCCACTTACCATATCATAGCACTAAGTCTCAGCTTAGAATGAAAAGGTTGCACTGTGCTGAAGGTGGGTCTACAACGGGCCTGTAGAGACAACTGGGGCCATACAGAATACTTATCTCTGTCTTATTTAGGGCTAAACCTCTAGAAGGCGTGCGCGCACTGAAAGATAGTCCAATCCTGTAGGAGGACAAGATAAGTGTCATATTCATCATTTCTCCTTCATGCTTAAGATTTCTATCCTGGAATTTCTATCTATTTCTCTCTATCCTCCCTTTTAAACATGGCTTCATTTATTGCGCTGGTTGCTTGTTTTACTGATATGATAGATCTCTTACAATACTTCAGTTTTATTATATGTGAAGATCTAAAGAAAATGACTATTTAAAAGCTACAGCAGATACAGGTACGTATTATATTATCCCTGTCATTAGAAAGACGCGATGATTATATTCTAACATTACATTTCAGTTATTGATCTGAGCGGTTTCACTTCTTAAATATCTAGAGCATGTAATGGACCAGGGACTTGACCAAGATGGTTGGATCTCTTTATTTACTCAGAATTCACGTTCACTGATTGACCAAAATTGTTGCTCTATAAATATATATATATATATATATATATATATATATATATATATATATATATATATATATATATATATATATATATATATATATATATATATATATATATTTACATATACATATATATATATATATATATATATATATATATATATATATATATATATATATATATATAATGGTACACTGGTGCAATGGTACACTGACTACTACCATCTTTAGTAAATTGAGTTCTGAGTAAAGCTTTATTCTGACCCAGAGAGGCCAACTTGCTGAGCTTTTATGTGACTAGATCTGCTCATGAAAATTAGGGAGTTAAAAAAAATACATATTGACCTTATTTACAAGAGTTTAAGCTATTGTGCAGGATATCCCTTATATGAGTCCACAGCATCTCATTATCAAGTCCAGTCTGAAGTGTCAGTGGAGGTGCGATACCATCCATTCATTGTCAATGAATTGTGGCCTCTCTCTTTGATGATGCACAAAACTTGGCCAGGGAATTGTGCCTTACAGATGGCTATCCACAGTTGCACAAAGCAACATGCTGTGCAACAACACACACATGAAGATGCACTCAAGCAAACAGGCCGAGGCCTGCTTATTACTATGATAAGTGTCTGTTCAGTCGCTTGGTTGTTTTCATTTGATTTTAATTTCAAAGAGCATCAGGACCAGCAGCGGGCAGCTACAGATCTGGAGTGTGGTCAGATGTGTCAGTGCATTTATTAGTGTGTGTGCACATTGCACTGAACTTTGCCCTTTCCAACTATCAGTTCTGAAAAAGGGTACGCCTGCATGTTTGTGTGAGAGCCCAGGCTCTTTGATGGCAGATGATACAGCGCACAACAGTTAGCCTGGCCTTTTGAACTTCCAGATTATTTGATAGCATGCAACGCATCTCCCTTTACCACTCAGATACAAACACACGCATATTTCAAGTAAATATTTCAAAACAGCAGAGTTTTGCCTGCCCCCCCCCCCCTCTGCCCTAGCTTGTGTGGCACACATCTAAAAGCTGCTTGGATCGCCACGCCCAACTAGACCGTGGCACGAGTGCATTAATACTTCATAGTCAGATATGTGAGTTTCAGCTGTGTGAGATTGTAAGAACAATTCATCTTCCTCTCTTCTGCATGGTCTGCAGAATGTGTACAATTTCTCTTCATGCATTTATACTTTGAGTTAGGGCTAAATGGAGAAATAGGCTTTTCACGGCGTGTGTTTATGTCTTAAATAACGATTATTCCGAGGATCAAGTCACAATTGGGTGAGATTTTAAGCATTGAACCAGTGGATAATTATTCACTTTCTCCTTAAAAAGGTGCCAAAAGGGGCTCACTCCAAAGGTGGCTGTTTATGCATTCATACCTCGGTGTTCAACACTAAAAATTATACAGATGCCAGAACTATCAAACCGCTTTCAGACTCTTTTGTTTTCTCAGCAAGAAAAAGTCACATGAAGCTCAAGATCTTCATCACGTGTTTTCATTTCCATCCACAGGCGATGGGCACAGTCTGAGCTGAGATCAGGACGTTGTTCTGTTTATTATTGTGTGTTGCATGCATGTGCCACACAGCCAATGTCACACCTCAGCATGCACTTGGCCTGACCTAAGAGGAAAGGCATAATAAAATATGCTTATTCGCTCCCTCATGTTCCCACCCCACACTTTACTGTCATATGCACAATTCAAACAAAGAAAGGGTAGCTTTTCACATGATGCAATTATGTCCCTATGAAACCCTTATTCTGACCAGAGGTGCATGACTGACCCATCTAAGACCCTTCTTGCATGTCTCAATCAACAGTCTCACATGTCTGAAAAAGAAAATCCTCCTCAAAGCTTAATGAAATTTTCATAAATATCCTTATCAGTAGCAGTAGAACCAAAGTGCATAATTCGTGCCTTCTCCTGTAAATCTCTTAAACATTTTATAAGCTTGTACGACATATGGTATGATCCTGGAATCTGTTCAGTGCATTGTTGCACCGCAGTGCAACACAACAAAAATAAAACATAAACATAAGATATAATCAAAAAACGAAGTCTTTAAAGCTAATTAAAATCTAAACCAGTGCAACTGTAAAACAGAAATACAACGTCATGCCATCAAATATAAATCTGTATTTTCAGCCATATGTGTTGCTATGTTGGGATCATCAATTGACATATTCATTTCTCCCCTGCATTCAGTCATAGCTGCTGCTGTCCTGTGCAGAGACGAGCAGCCTGCTATTAAAATCATAATTATTAGGGGGGAAAAAAAAATAGGAACCCGTGCACTCACCACTTAACAGCAAGGAGCGGCGAAAGCTGTGTGGGGTCGGAAGTTGTCAAATAAATCTTTGCCCCTGTCGTTTCTGTAAGAATGTCATCGTTTAGGTTTTATTTTTGCTCTGCTGGTGTGCGGACGTGCGGCGGTTTGCTGGACTGCTTCTCCGTTCAGTGCTGCTCTTCACACGGCATCCAAGGCGCGGTGAGAGACGCGCTGCTGTGGAGAAACTAGGGGAGGAGGAGGAGGAGGAGGAGGAGGAGGAGGAGGAGGAGGAGGGAGGATGGATTACAAAGTAAAGCCTGGATGATTTCAGAGGATTGGCAAACAGCGACCGCGTGTGGCTACGTCCGGGTGACACGAACAAAAGCTGCAAATCGTGTGCACCAGCAGAGAAGGAGTCAAACTAAATTGATGGAGAATTATTATCTGGCAAAAACTTTCCATGAAGACGTTTTTGCCTTTTTATTTAGAGTGTTTTGTGTCAAACATGCAAGAAAAATCAAGTTTTCCGGATGTTTAAAGTGGTTTGGTTGTTTTCACAAGTCCAGCTGTGAATGACAAACTATAGTAGCCGAAAAGGTTCAGACAGCAGGTGTTTCAATCTGAAACAGGAATCTAATAGGATTTATTATTATTTATTTATTTATTTATTTTCCAGTGCTTGTAATATTGGCTTTATTACACTCTTTAATACCTGAAGTGTCATCATAAAGTTTGGTAGATTTAGATCACCTTATGTAAAACCTTTGTTCAAAACCCGTTTTGGGTGTAATTCAATTCAATGCAGCTTTATTTGTATAACGCCACTTCACTACAATGTTGTCACAGGGCACTTTACACACACATCATTTCAAGTCAATTCATACATAGCCTATAAAAGAAACCAACTGACTGCATCAAATCATGACTTCAATCCAATCACCTATTCTGAGCATGCACATGGCGACAGTGGGAAGGAAAAAACTCCCTTTTTTAACAGGAAGAAAACCTCCAGCAGAACCCGGATCAGGGAGGGCAGCCATCTGCCTCGACTGGTTGTAATCTGATGTTTTCTGCCCTTCACGGATATCTTTTGCATCACAATGGGGTGGGGGGTGAATGTTTTGTTTTGTGGTATGAAAAAAGACTTCACGTTTAAAAATGAAACTATTCTGTCTATTATTTTTAGGGAGTTGGCATTGAATTATGACAGATTTCCACACTCTGGTCCCCCTAACAAAGGCTAATTTAGCAGCCGTCTTGCATCCTGTATCCTCTCTAAACTTCTTTCAGCAAATAAAAGTCAGTCTGATGCTGACCCTTGTCTTATTTTTTGCCCTGTCTCTTTCTCTCTTTCTTATACTGGCAGCTTCTGATAATGTCCTCCTGAATTTCTTTGATCAGTCATGCATGGTGCATGCTTTAAAACAGCCAGTGGCTAGACCACCCTTAAATATTAGATTTGATCAAAAAAGAAGATTTTAATCCTGATTTTAAAGTTAGAGAGAGTGTCTTCCAGACCCAAACTGGGAACTAGTTCCATAAGAGAGGTGTCTGATAGCCAAGATGATGATCAACTACAATAAGCAAAAAGTGGTGGATATTTGTGAATGTAAACTTAAAACATTAATGTTTGAGATCAAAATGCATAATATCAAGTGTTTTTATGAAGTGTCCTTTGTCCATTTCAGATAATGAACTTCATAAATTCAAATACATGCCAGCTCATGTCAATGCTTATATGCACCAGTTTCATTAATCAGTTTTCTCATGTTGATTTTTACAATTCGGACAAATAGCCATGATGGCCAAAATGGTTTGAGTGAAACCAAACTCACAGATCAACTGAAACACCAGGACCTCTTAAGTTCAGGGATTTTCTCTTTCCACAGTTATCCTCAGTGTACACACTGACAATTGACATCCAAAAATTATGGTGATAAGGTTACAATTTTATCTCAATTTGCAGCTGGCTTCTTTTATCCCAAAATTTCATGCATTCTCAGTTTCAATCATCTACATGGGCCTCACTCTAACTGGCCTCAAATGCAAAACATATATCTTCTGTACTGACAGGAAATTCCTATTACTATTCTGCCAAGAGATCACAATGATAGAAACCCATAAACCTCTGGAATATAGATACATAGGTTCAGATCTGTCTGGGAAAATGTGTTCACAGGTGAAATATGTTCAGGTCATTCACCCATGAAGCAGACCACTCAAACAGGCATAAATCACAGACATGGGATCAATGCACTGTTTCCCAAAGGCAAAGTGCTGTGGCAGAACACAATCAATTCTACCCCTGGATTCATTGTTCCAATTAGTAAGCCTTGTTCTCAGCTGTAAAGGTAAGGAGGCTCCAACAGAATCAGCTCGCATCAAGCATTAATAATAGCAGCTCTGAATCCGAATTACTTCATTAGTATTCTGCACAGAGACCCTTTAAGCTGTGGTGGGAGCATCTGTTCTCATCCTAAGTTGAGTTACGGACCACAATGGCTACGCAACAGTATCTAATATGAAGTAGATTGGAATATTTAATAAATTTAAAGAAATACTCATCAGAAAATGCAAATAAGGGAGGAGGTTTTATTGCTGCTGGAAGCAGTGGTTGCCTTCAGAACTACAATATTTTTATACATGTTAAAGCTTATAGCCTAAATATATCAACAAGGCTGAGACCACCTACTTCCCAACTTGAAAAAGTTTTTTTTTTTTTAAATATATAAGAACCAAATATGTAGTATATTTGTGGTTCATGATACTATAATCAAACCCAGCAATATTACAATGTAAGGGAGGGTCATAATTTATTAGTGTTTGTTGAAGATTGCATGTAAAGAACAAGGATTTAACAGATGCATTGACTAGAACATATCTTAAAAGCAGCTTCCTCCATGAAAAACTATGAACAATCCTCAGCAGAAAGCGGGAAATAATTTAAGTCAGAGTAGGAAGGTTCGATGGGTGAAATTCAATTATTTCAAATATCAAAAAAAAAAAATCAACATGGCTTGTGTCTGCACTCTGCAGACATCGACAGATTCATCCTTCACATGTAAATCTGCTCTGATCCACTCTCTACTCCTGTGTGCATTACATAAACAACACCAGACTAGCAATTTGATGGAGCTGCATTGCAAATTAAACAACTGCCAGCGAAGTGAGAGAGCCTTTTCATGAGCCTTTTAATGTGTTAAATTATTTATGTATTATCTGCTAACAGGGGGCGGAGAGGAGGGGATTGCTGACAGGCCGAGAAGCAGGAGAGAAACTGCACACAGTTGCTTACAGTTAATGTTTTGCAACCATTTTAAAGGTATGCACAACATGAAATTGAAGGAATTAGTACTGTATTGAATCCACTGTGTGGTTATTGTGGCCAACATCCTGCTCCATTTTGTTTCACTTCCTACAATCACAGAGTCCTGGTCAGCTGAAAATATGCTCAGATCAGCAGTGCAGAGGCTTCTATAGTAAAACTGCTTGTTGCTGGCCCTGCCACTGTACTACTCTTGTTATGGTCCCATGGTGCTCAGCACCTAATAAATGCATCCTGAACAGTTTACACACTCATTTGTTTTCTGTGCTAACATGATTTGCTGTCTTGAAGAGGATGCAGGCCTACAAGGTGGTGTTTACTCTTTTAACACTGTGCAACATTAGAAATGAGCAGCAGTTCAAGCTAAAGCAAAATTACACACCAGGTACTGCATTTGGAAGAGCTCCAAATAAATATAAAACATCTGACAGATGTTAAAGCTTTTAGAGCAGCGCCCTCTCCTGACTGAGGGATGAAACTACAGGAAGTCATGTTGACACATTTTGTAAATAAGAAAATATAATTTCTGATTTTTTATCATTTATCAATACAACACATTTTTACTGACCGCTTGTAAGTTGTGTGCTTAAAAACACTTTATAAGCATCATGGACGATGCTATGGGCATCATCCGTGATGTTCATAGCATCATGGACAATCCCACCCACCCTGCACACGGATTCTTCACACCTCTTCCATCAGGCAGAAGATTACAGCACATTCAAGCCTGGACTACCAGACTCTGAAACAGCTTTTATCCAGAGGCCATGAGACAGATAAACGCAGAAAAAGCACGTTAATATTGACTTCCTTTTTATTTTGCATGTGCTAAACACTTTTATATACAAGATTTATAAATTGAAGGGATGGGGGGGGATTTATTGTGTTTTAGTGTATATTGTAGAATTTTAGAATTTCTGCCGACATTTGGGACCCGAGACAGTGTTTCGGTCTTTGTATTTATAGGCTGGAATGACAAAACTTGAACTGAACTTTCATGTGCAAAATTAACTACATAGTACATTAGTATAACTGTATACAAAATAAACTTATGTTTAGCAAAAATGTGAAATAAAACCCAATGCAAGTCTTCCTTAACACTGCTGTGACATTTATGTGATCATTAATGTAAGAGGTTCGATCAACAGTTATGCTTTGCAGAAAAAAATCTTTATTTTCATCATATTCTTGAAAAAAAACTCAAACTTTTTCCAGAGTATCAAACCACCAGCATGTTGGCTGGGGGAGGCTTCAGAGGAATCTGGCCAAGTGTGAATCTTTTAGCCTTGAACTGATTGAGCTCTTCTTCAGTCAGTTTGTTTTCAGGTGTAAATAGGCTGTCTGAGTCCTCCCCGACAGACCCTGCTCCCAGCGCAGCGGCTCCCCCACCTGTCTGTCCAAAACCACTGCTGCCACCTGCCGTGGCAGGAGCTGCAGACCCAAATCCACTCCCTAATCCTCCTCCAGTATTTGCTGTAGAGGAGAAGCCGAACCCAGAGGCTGACCCAAACCCCGCAGAGGCTGACCCAAACCCCGCAGAGGCTGCTGGTTTGTCAGTGGTTGAGGAAGCAAAGGAGAAGGTCGAAGCTGAGGGTGTGGACAAGGACCCAAACCCTGAAGGAGGTTGTGCAGGACCTGCTAAGGTGCTCCCAAACCCTGTTGAGGATGGTACAGCAGCTGAGGGACCAAATCCAGTTTGTGAAGCATTGAAGCTGAAACTGCTGGCTTGGACAGCTGCTGGGGCACCAAAACCTGTGTGGTCAAAGAGACTTAGAATTAGCATGAAAGGAAAAAAAAGAAAACAGCGATTAGTCCAACCCTCTCACCCAGAATATGTTTTTAATATATGTATTTCTTCTTAGAGGTTTATCTGGAATGGTTGAATAACTTAGAGTTGCTATAGTGTACATTGTGCTCCAGCTAGAGTAAAAATTAATCAAAACATCTGGGGAAAAAAAATTCCCATTTATATGTGTCACTCTGAAGAATTTCCATGCTGATGACACGTTAGTATGAGGGCATGTGTCTGCCTGTGTGGTATAAACCATTCCTTTGATTAACGCATGTAAACAATATAGACCCGTAACTGGTCAATTTATGGTTAGTAATGTTGAAAACTAGTTAAAATGTGATGAATCCAACTTTGTGAGGTAGAAAAATTAGTTTCAAGAATTGTTATCCAATTGTTACATTAAAACAATACTTCACCTTTGCTCTCAAAACTGGATGTAGAGGATCCAAACGCAGTCGATGCGGAGCCAAAGCCACCAGCAGAGGTCTGTGGTCCTGTTCCATTTAACTCTGCAAGCTACAAACAAAAAAATCTTTAAAGACCAAAACTTGCTCACTCAATTAAACAATGGTAGGTTGTAAATTTTGTTTTGTTACATTGCCAACTTGTGCATATTATATATGTGTTTTACCAGTGCTGTGCGAGTGGATGAATTCATAATCTTCAGCTCCTGGACTCGGCTTTTCCACTGACTGAGCAACTGATTGACACCATTAAGCTTAACACAAAAAAAAAAAAAGGGCTGTATTAGATTCCCGTGCATGCCATCCTTCTCAGATATCAACCATCTTGTGTTTATTACTGATGTGAAGATAAAGAATACAATCTTTCAATGATACTTGACTCACATAGCTTTGCAGATCTCCTGATGCCCTTGTAGAGTAGTACTCCAGCCTGAGCTCTTCTGGAGAGAGATCAGTAAAACCTGCACAGAAGAAGAGAGGAATGTGTTTAAATCAAGTCACAGTTATAAGTAAGTCTGTTGTTATAATGAAAACAACGTTGATCCAGACCAGATATACACGTCTTGAAGCTTGAGTAACACGAGAAGCCCCACTGCCCTGAACTTTCCCAAGCATCCATGTCCATTTGAATGATCTCCCTGGTTAACAATGAGCCATATAAAAAATTTATATCTTAGTGTGAATAAGTTTATTTAAAAGCCACACCAAAAAGAGGACCAAACTCACAGTTTTTTATCATCATCATCTTCATCACCAGCTACTCTACCCCCTGCTGCTGTTCCTCCTCCTCCTCCTCCTCTGTCAAAGGTGTTGGTGGAAGCACTAAGTGCTGAATATCTGTTCTGAGTAGAAAAAGGGAATTCGGAGCTCTTTATGTTTTCTCTTCTCCCTCCTCCTCCTCCTCCTCCTCCTCCTCCACCTCCACCTCCACCTCCACCTCTGCCCCAGTCACCACCTCCTCCACCACCTCCACGACCCCAGTCATTGCCTCCCTGTGAGGAAAAGGAGGAAGGCTGGATGTAGCCTCCTTTTTGCTGAGAAGGATTCACCCAAACTCTGTTTCCAAAACCTGGAACAAACAAGCAAAAATCATATTAATCCCAGATGTCTTCAGTTCACTTGTACATGCACTTACAGCACAGTATCTCTGTTCATGTGAATGAAGAAGTAATAAAGTATCTTTGATTTGATGAGAAACCCTCTCTTCAGTTTTCCTCTTTAATTAGTCCGATATGTGTCAGCTTGTTCACATAATTATATAAACCAAAAGGATCACAAACAAAAGCCAACAACTAGTCAGTGAGTTGAAAACACAGCTAGAAATGACTCTGCTTAAAGTTTTAGGCTTCTGAGACTCATTTCGAGAGTTTTTAGGTTGTATTTACCTCCACCTCCTCTGGACTGCTGACCAGACGACCGGCTATAACTGTCGTTGTAGCCTCCTCCTCCTCTGCTTCCTCCTCTGGGGTGCTCATTCCAGCATTTATCCCCATATCGACAACGGCCCTGAAGGAAAAAGCTACAAACTGTCATTTCAAGTCGGTGTTTCAATGATTATAATGTGAATTCCCGTTGGAGCCCGACACTGCTGACGTTCAGCGGACCTCGCCGGTCGCATGAGAATGACGCCATTCATCACGCTCGTCCCACAGCGGCCCCTGGTGGACATTTTTATAGGCTGCCACATAGACGTCATATGGGCTGCCAAGCATAAACATCAGATGTCTACGGTGATAAAAGGCTGCTGCTGCTGCCATAGACTGTATAAAGATACATATACGGTCTATGGTTGTTGCTGCTGCTGACATGTTTTCATTATTTATCCAACTTTTCTAATAATTAGCACATTATTCTGACATTTTTTAATTTCTGTATTAGCTTGTTCATTGGTTGAGGTTATAAGGTGTGGAGTCAATAAGCATATATTTGAAACATTTAGGTTCAATATTTAGATATAATATTTGAGATAACATTCAAGATTTATATATATGATTCAGCATTTAGATATAATATTTAACTTTTAGCTATAATATTTGATATTTAGATACAATATTTAAGATAAAGTTTAAGATATAAGATTTTTAAAAAATAAAGATAATATTAAACAGTTAGGTATAACATTTAACATTTAGATATATATATTAAATGTTTAGATTCAATACATTTACTTGTAGATGTAATATTTACATTATATGTTATATTTGAAATCTATATGTGTATGTGAACGTGTGCATATATTAAAAAATGTAGAAAAATAGGCTAAATATGAAAAGACTGAGATAAATAACTTGGAACACATAAAAGACAACCACCTGTGTTCTTTTAAAAAAAAATGTTTAAAATAAAAAGCCATAAGAATGATAACACACTCCACATATACAGAACAACAAATTCTATGTTTATAAAACTGAAAATACTGAAATTTGAGGATTTGTTAAAATTCAAGATTCTTCACATTATGTATAAAGTTAGGAATTATCAGCTGCCTAACTGTGTCCAAAAGCTTTTCTAGATGAGAGAGTAATTTCAGTCTGAGAAGAACATACTTGTCTAAAAAAGACCACCCATGAGAACAAATGCTAAATTTCATTGTATTTCCATAAGAGGGATGCAACTCTGGAATAGCAGTATTGAAGATACAAGAACATGTCAATCAATACAAAAATTGAAATAAAGATAAACAATGATATAATTAAAAGATAAGAGGTCAATTGTGATATTTTTAAAGCAATGTATATCGTTTATTATAATATAATCTGGGGCAGATTGCACAAGATTTATCTTCCATCTGAGCTTTTTTGTTCATGTGAAACAATGCAAAGTCAAACTGAACATGAAATGAACAAATAACTAAATAAATAAAAATAAAGTTATTGTGTGTAGCACCTCTGTTTTATTGTCTGGTTATATTGTAATGGGACATAATGTACAATACTATTTAGAAATCCAATGTAAGATGTTATTTAAAAAATGGTTTTGGACCACATAAGAGTTGTCTTTATCCAGAATCATTTTCAAACTTCGAAAGCAGTTTTGTGTTTTGTAACAAATACCTATTTGGTTTTAATTTATTTAGTTTGAAAGAAAGAAAGAACATTTTTCAGCAAAAACTTTAATGCTCATGTTTTACAATTGGCACCACAGCCTATGCTTGGCACCCAATATCAAAAGAAATACTGTTTAGAAATGACAACCAATAAGCCTAGTCTTGGTTTCTACAAAGATTTACTTTGATTCTTGTTTTGCTCCCTTCCATGTAGATAACCCTGCTCTCCTGTGCTGCCTTGTTATGTGGCATTTCCTGCAGTTGCAATTGTACAAACACATTTAAAAAAATCCCAAAAGGCACATTTTGTGATGTGTGGTGGAAATGAAAGGGACCCCAAAGGACAGTTTTGGGTTTTTTGTTTTTTTTTTAATTAAAATACAAAAATACTAATATATCTTACAACAACATCATGCGTTTATTAAAAACAAGGGATTTGTTTATCTTTAGGAAATAAAGTTACTTTTAAATCAAAATGGAACACAGAATTATGAGGAATTAAATGTGCAATCTTTGACTTGGGCCTAAGAATATAGCAAAAAAAACAAAAGTTATGAATAATATTTTATATAATAAAAACATCAGTTATTTATTTTTTATTCTTGAAATTTCTTAATGATGCAGGGGACACACATTCTTTTAAGAATCACATCACCTGTTGAAATGTGTCTGAAGTAGTAATATTTCGATCAAGTTTAAACATTTTGATGAGTTTCAGGAGAGTAAAACAGCTAGGCATGAGAGAAGCATTTACCATTTGCCCAAGATAAAGCACTGTAACACTTTGCAACAGAAATAAACTGAACTGCATATAAAGAAAATATTGCAGAGAATTAATGAAATGTTTCTTTTTTAACAATAAATTAGACAGATTTGGCAGGGCCAACATCATAAAACATATAATCACGACATGAAACTTCACGCCTGTTATTTCAGAAATATACATGAGAATACATTTTTAAAAAAACCAGATTAAATAGTGAACATATTTTGTCCTGGCAAGAATAAACAGCTGAATTTACAGGTGCCCGAGTCTAATGTTGAAGCTCTACTATACTGGAACTCTTAGATGAAACCGTTCTCCATCACGTCTGTATTAAATAAATAGGTCATTTCCAGACCTCTGCAGAGCTGATTGATATGGGATGAGTGAACTTAGCCATTTGATTCAGGTGTGTTGGAGAATGGTGGAAGGATAGATCTTAAGGACAGGACTCGTGCACCTCTAGCTTCATGTGTGAATAAAAAAAGCTTCCCTGTTGGTTGACATCCATTTCTTTGCCTGAAAAAAATGTTTGTCCTCCAGAATGAGTAACTTTTACTTCTAGACATCTCATGTGTTTTGTTTTTTTATATATATATTTTTTTAATAAAAGCATGTATTTGTTAAATATGTGTAAAATATGTATAAAATATATTATATATATCTATATATAGATAGGTATGTATATGGATATACATACAAAATAGCAACAGAAATAAGCTTATTCTCAATGACAACTTACAAGAAAGAAAGAAATAGGAAACTTATAATCCATGCCGACACTATGACCTCTACAGTCCAGTGCATAGCAAGGATAGCCCATGTATGGTCAGAGTGAGGACCAGTGGGAGAGCTCCTGCATCATTCCCAGTCTCCATCCACAGCTGCTCAGCCTCCCTTCTCAGTGTCACACTGATGGAGCCAAGCAGCTGCTCTGCCTGCTGGAAGCTCTGGTTGTCCTGCAGCAAGATGGGAAGAGAGTGGATGGAGAGAGGCTTGCTGCTCTCCTTCAACCTCTTCATCTGGTGAAATAGAAACACATAGTAAGGTTCAAAATTGTTTACACCAGACAAATTAAAAGTTTAAGTTATTTTTTAATAAAGTAGCATTTATCTGATTGAAAATGACACGGACATCTCCCAAAAGGTAACTAAGACCATCCTCAATGGTATGAAAATGGCATATTGAAAATCCTTCATACCATTCTTAATAAAATTAATTTAAAAAAAAAAAAAAAAAGCCTCTTTTGACCATAGCAGCAATTAAATGCTTCCTATAATTGCTGACAAGCATGTTTATTTTTTATTATTTATCCTTTGCAATGAGCGCCAGGCTTTGGAGATGGGAAGGCCTCCTTGCCCTTACTCTTATCTGTAGTTCCCTCTACCACATCTCGCCTTTGATATATATTATCCAGCAACTTTTAGATGCAAGCCTTCTCCAACACACCTGAATCAAATCATTACCAGGCCTCTCCAGAGCCCTTATCACACGCAGGATATGGAATTCAGTTATTTGATTCAGTTGTGCTGAAGAAGGGATGCATCTAAAAGTTGCAGGATAAGAGATCTTGAGGACATGACTTGAACACCCCAGCTCTACAGATTCTCTCTTCCAGGGTTACTCTTTCTGGTCCTATATGAGAGCTGCAATGTAGCAAGATGCTACAAGCAGCTCAGAGAGGGAAAAACGGGGCAAGTAAAAGTAAATAAAAATAGTTGAAAATGGATCCTAAAGTGCACAGTGAAGAGAAGAGAAAACTGGGGTGATGTGTTCATATTTGCATGTGCAAGTTAGACATGTAGCTGCGTTCTGTACAAGCTGCACTTGAGATATAGAGGTCTGACAGACCCCAAAATAAAGTGCATTGCAGTGATCCAGCCAGGTGGTTGCAAAGGCATGGATTACTGTTTCAAAGTACTGTTGTGCTAGAAAGTGCTTAATTTTAGGCAGCTGTTTCAAGTGAAAGAAAAACATCCACAAAGAATTAAGTCCCACCACCATGCTCGACCATGGGGATGGTGTTTTGGGGGTTGAATATTTCTCCTGTTTTTATGCCAAATGAAGGCTGCATTGTTGTGTCAGATGATTCTATTTTTGTTTCATCTGACCACAAAACTTTTTCCAGATGACATTTTGCAAAGGCCAAACGGGAACTTGTGCGGCTTTCTTGGAAAGGCTGCACCCTCCTCGTTCTGCGTCCATGGGATCTGGCAGTATGCACTAGCTGTCCCAAGATGCCGCCAGCAGCATGACCCAGATTCCTCACAGTGGCCTTGGTAGTGATCCTTGGATTCTTTTTCATCTCTCACACTATCAGCCTTGCCAGTGCAGGTGCACCTTTGGATTTCCTACCACATCTCCTGAGATTTTCCACACTGTGGAACAGCTTGTAGTTTTTAATAATACTTTGTCCTGTGGTCACTGGAACCTAACGATATTTAGATATGGCATTATAGCCCTTTCCTGATTTGTGAGCAGCCACAATGCAGCGCTACAAGTTTTCATTGAGCTTTTTTTTTAGCTAAATAACCAACTGCAGAGTTGCTGCTTTTCACCTGCTGAGTTGATGTAAACAACAGTTTCCATTTGATCATGGTAATTACAATGATTTTGAACAGCATAGAGTGTCTGGAATGGTAGAAGCTTGAGTTTTTCCACAGATTGTGACAATTTACAAAGAGTATGAAAACTTTGGGAAAATCCAGCATAGAAATAGTTTATTTTTTCACAGAAGTCTATAACACATTGCAGCAGAAAACTAAAATCACTTTTATAGTAGCTTGTAATAATAATAATAATTTTAAAACAAAACAATTTAACCAACCAGTTTGTCCATGGCATCCAGAAAATCTGGTTGACTCTCAGTCAGATAAATCAGTGTTTCGTCTGGCAACTCTGCACATGCAACATAAGAAGAGAAAAAAAATCCCCAACAAATTATTATAATTATAATTATTATCATCATTATTATTATTATCATCATCATTATTATGATTATGATTATTATTATTATAATTATTATTATAATTATTATTATTATTATTATTATTATTATTAATAATAATAATAATAATAATAATAATAATAATAATAATAATAATAATAATAATTAAAAAAAAATGTTGTGTCTAGTTTCCTCTTACCTTCCATGGCACTGACTAACAGGTAGGCTGCATTCAGGCATTCAGGAACGCCTTTCTGACTCTTTTCTGTGACACCATCTGACTCTTGCAGATCGACGATGACAGCATTTCTCAGACTCTCTGGCAGCTCTTCAGTGAAAGCTGTATCGACTGTTTCCTGAACGCACAACATCTCCATCTGTTTAGAGAGGCAAGCATGAGCAAGAAATGAAAAGGAAGGAAACAGAAGGTTTATACGCAAATGTTTTTACCTAGTGTGATGATTTGAGAGGACATGCAATGTGCTGATCTAAATTTAAATCTAAAATATTATATCCTAAGACTGCCTTCTACTGGAGTCCCTCACCATACACTGCAGATAAGTCAGGGCAGGTCTGTCCCTTAGTGTCTCTTGGAGCTTCTTGATTAAGGAGTAGCGAACAGACGGAGGGAGCTCAGCCAGAGGAGAAAGCTCTACCTCCTGTGATCCTAAAAGACAGCAGAACAAGATTCATGCATTTAATTAAACTGAACATTATCCTTTTATATAGAAATGGCTTTTATCTCCGTTCTTACTTTTTAAAGGACCCATATTTTACATTTTTTTCAATAATTTCCTATGTGTGTCAGAAATCCAACAACATTGTTTTTAAAGTGTATGACCTCAAATTTAGCATTGGTCCTTAATTTCAGCCATTCTAACAGTTTTTCTAGTGAGCTCTAGTGAGAACGAGTTTTTCTGCGTGTGAATCTTTAAAATTTGATTATGACCAGTCTCTAGCCACACCCACTCCAGGTCAATGGCAGAATCCATGATCAGGGGAGTGGCTATTTTCCTTTGTCAGATTACAAGGGGACAGATCTCAAACTCACTCATTTGAGCATACATTCACTAAAAAGTGGAGCTAGCAATTAAAAGCGGAGCCATTTTCTCATTTTCGTACCTCATACACAGGCTGTGGGGTCAAAAATGACTGTTAGAAAGGGAATTTTGCACAATATGGGATCTCCCAGCTTGTGCAACAGCAGTTCATTCATATAAAAAATACTGCATTGATACATCATAGACTCCACAGTGATGTACTGATGTGTGTTTCAAAAGAAAGGGAACCTTCTTCAGTTCCACCATTTCATTACAGAGTTATGACACTGAACACCTGCAAGTTCTTTCCCTCTGAACAAATGACAAACAGGGCAAATACATGAATAGACCATTATGGAGTTCACCCTCAGATGCTTTTTCTTGAATTGTGTGTCCGTTGATCTTTCCATCCACTGTGGTGAAGGGATACTCAGGTAAACTGCATGCTGAGGCAGAGTCCTCCTCAAAGCCTCCAATAGTGCCAGGCTGGAGGCATATATCTAAAAATACACACATCGTCATACATCAGCACAAAGAGAAGCAAACAATAAAATCCCTCCTGAATGACAACAGCGTGTAAAACGTGAAAAAAGATTAATTAAATGCTTACTAAGTCTGTATGTCAGCCTAGTCGTCAGCAGAACTTCTCTATTTGGTGCATGGGTGACAACCTTTCATTGTGAATTTATATGCAGTGGCAAAGCATTTTTTCTTTTATTATTTGGTTTCACAAATAAAATTAAACTGGGAAAAGCTGTAGTAGCCTCTCCACTCTGTCTGACAAACACACACACACACACACACACACACACACACACACACACACACACACACACACACACACACAGTGAATAGAAAAGCACCTCTGACCGATAGTGACTAAAGTTTTAGCACATCATTCTTTCAAAAATTCTTTATCTTGTCATTCTATTTGTTTCTGTCATTACTTTCTATTCCTATTATATTATTGCTGTTGGATGTTTTATCATTGCTAATGAGGAATCTTTTGCTCCTTTTTGAAAATGATCAAGTTCAAAGAAAAAATGAACAAAAACTAACATACAAAAAAAAAAAAAAAAGCAGAACATATCCGTTGATCTAATTTCTACACATCTCTGATCGTTTTCAGGGACACTGACTGAGGTGCGGACTGAGGCCTATCACAGCTGCTTGTGGGCGCGAGACTTGTAAACCCCGGACAGATAACCAGTCCATCCCAGGGCCAGGCAGAATATTTGTTATGGAAAACCTTCTAAATGAGGAGAAGGCCTGATGAGGCATAATAATGAGATAAAATACAAATAATACTGAATAAACATCCATCCTCGCAGCTGGCTAATAGCTGAAACACAAAAAAAAGCAGAAGCACACAATGATATCTAAGACAAGATGTTACAACACAGCTGTGCTTGCACACAGGCCACAAGGAGGCAAAACATATTAGAGAAGTTTTTTTTTTTTTAGTTTCACTTTCTTATCCAGACATTTGTTTTTTAACCGCAGACTATTTATAATACAAACACTCACCGTAGTGTCCATCTTTCTTTATCTCCAGCTCCAGTATGCTGTATGCAATGACTGTACCAGAGGGGATCTCCAAGGAAACATCACTGTTCATCTCAATGGTGTTGGCTTCCTTCACACAAACCTGAA
Organism: Telmatherina bonti; assembly: GCF_933228915.1. Classification (NCBI taxonomy): domain Eukaryota; kingdom Metazoa; phylum Chordata; class Actinopteri; order Atheriniformes; family Telmatherinidae; genus Telmatherina; species Telmatherina bonti. The sequence goes on along the minus strand of NC_136617.1, from coordinate 24,353,974 downwards.
AATAAACCCATGAACATCCAAAAACATCTCAATGCTGTTTATATATTTTGTACATCTAGGTGAGATATTTTAAATTCCACAAGCATAAGTAAATGAAAATATTATGATCACAGTAAGATTTTATTTTAATGTCACACCTTCACAGAGCTCCCCAGCAGGCCCAGCAGCCCAAGTGCCCCCTGAAAGGTGCACTGCTGCTGTTTTGTCAGAGTGACGGTGCAGGAGCTGGCGGTGAGGATCCTCTCCTTCACCACTGCTAGCACTTCAGCTCGCTTTTCCAGCTGCTTCACCAGCACATGCTGCATGTCCACCAACCTGATGCCAAGAAAAAGATGCTCAAATCTTCTCTCTCTGATTTTCACCAAACAGCTGAGTGAAACATTACACCACTATTGTTGCTGTTTTTACTAGGGGTGTGACGATATACTTTTGTCCCGATTCGCTTCCTATTTTTTTGGGTGCCGATTCGATTTAAATTGGGATTCTCACAATTCTCCGATATTGCTGATTTTTTTTTTGTAGATTAAAAACAAAAAAAAAAAATGTAGAAAACTTTTCTTTTTTGCTCATTTTTCTTCATTAAAATAAGGAAAAAAAACAACGCAGTAGTCAGACCATCATTCTGCTGCAAGAATGCCCAAGAAGACAAGTAAAAAGATCAATAAAAAACAATAAAAAATTACAAAAATTTTATAGTGCATTCATTTTATTTATTTGAAACAAATTTTATTTTTTTGACAAAAAAAAAAAAATCGATTTTAAAATTGTGAAGAAAAAAATCCCAATTTCCAATTTTTCGATTTGATTTTCCAACCCTTAGTTTTTACACAGTAGTGTACGCTTTCCTCCATCGCTTTGTGCTGATTGTACAAACTTCATAAAGGAAGGTTATTAATCACCGGTTGTAGGAGTCTCTCAACAGCTTCTTCACGTCCAGTTCCTCTTTCTTCAGCTGGCCAAAACTTGACTGGAGCTTTGATGCGCCTCGTCCCTCCAGTGCAATGCTTACACGGGCAGCTTCTGTGTCCAGGATCCCAGAGTGATCATCGCCATATATCCCTTTATAGGTGAGGAATTCTGTCTCAGACACTCCTGAGAAAACAAACACAATGAATGGCAGCATGTCCGAAGTGTATGATAGATGAATCAGTACATCAAACCTGCAATGTGAACTCCTACATACCAGGATTGAGCACACTGTCACCCAGCAACAAGTCGCTGAGAGTGAAATCTGTAGGGTGGTATTTAGGCCTCTGCCAGGCCCAGATGCGGTTGCGCTTGACAACAAGAGCCATGGGAGCAAGTTTCTGGGAGTCATTTACTCGAGACACGTGGATGAGGCTTCCATCGGGATCAACCTGACGAACAAACTTGGCAGTGGCCTTGGAAAACATGACCGCAGCACTCGATGAATATCTGAAAAAGAAAAGGGTGATTTCCACATGGTACTCTCCCCAGCTTTCCCCTCTTGATAAAGTTCATGTAAGACTGAGAAACCCTACCAGTGTTGTTTGGTGTCAAATTGCATGTAGTGCCTCACTATGACAGTAGAAGCAGGCAGTACATGTGTCTGTGGTGGCACTACTTACTACTTCCATGGGTTTATATTTCATACAATGAATATTCTCATGAATTTGCCAGTAAAAGGGATTTTTTTTTGGCAAAAAAAGGGGACAGAACAGCAGAAAGTTGCAGCTGAGTGTGAACAGATATCAAGCAGAGAAAGAGAGGAAAAGAGGGCAGAGCTAATACACCAAAAATATGTTTTCTGAATAAAACCGAGAAACCTGCCTCCTTCATACACGAGGAAGACAAACCCCATGACTTCATACAGTTTCACTGTGTTGAGTCATTTAAGATAAATTATTTAAGAGTTACCGTGATGTCTTTCCAGACCTTGCCCTAACCCTAAACTTGAATTCCAAAGGCTCAAATGTAAGCTTTCTAAATGTTTAATGTTTCCTTTGTTTAGAGTGATCTGAACCAAGGAAACACAGAGGAAGCGGGATACATGGAACACCATAAAACACACCAGGATGTTTTGAATATGGTAGCCTAAAAAGTTGTATACTCTGCAATGTGTACATTAGGTTTGCAATGTGAGGCATGAGGCATATGTTTAGGTTTGTTTGTGTTAAAGAAAAAGCAAATTCCTAACAATATCAGTTAAAAGCTCGCAAACTGTATTCAACAAAAAAATGTATGGAAGCTTAGAGATATCACCCAATTTAAAAAAGAAAAAAGGGGGACCTCATGACTTTAATAACGTGATAAGTTTTACTGGAACAACATGAAACAGTGGCATCCTGTATGCTGTTGTGAGAAATACTGGTAGAAAATATATTTCATGGTAATTATTCTCGTCATGCAGAAACATTTCAGTTCTTTTAGTCAAGGATTAAGGGTTGTACTTTAATTTATTCTTTACACAGAGGAATGGGGGACAGATATGTACAACATGCGTCACCTGCCTGCCATGACATGGTGCGCGCGTGTGTGTTCTTTTGCTTTAGGCTAGATGTACCAGTGGCGGAGAATATGGCCCTGCTGTCTTCTGAAAACTATAATTAAAAGGATAAAGGCTAAATGCACCGCTGGGACTGAGTGAATTAAGTTGCCAACATAAAGAAAAAACAGACGATGTCCTGTTTATCATCACAGGGTCTTCCAGGCTTCACCCTCTCAGATATAACTTAATCCCTTTTGGTTAAAAAGCAAAAAAGAAAAGAAAAGGCGTTTGTCTGATTTACTGCTTAGACAGTAAAGACAAAAACAGTTTAAAAACCACGTTTTCTCTTTAAAACTTGTCACATTAACGTAATAACTTTCCCGTTTTAATGCGCCTCACATAAACTATCACGTTTTGACGTAACACGCTTCACGTTTTTACAGTAAAACTATTTCTTTATAACGTAACCATGTCCTATAATTTTTTAAAAATGAGTGACAGCTTCGCTTCCGTAAAAAATTAGTTACTTTTCTCATGGAGAGGACAAAAAGTCACATCATTTTGTGCGCTTCGTTTTCATTACGCAATCACTTAAAGTTTTCTCTTCCCCTCCATTAAGCAGTGCAGTCGCCTCCACAGTGTTCCGCTGATGCATACTTGCAAATAAGCCAGTGCGTGTGTCTATTTTGGCATTACCCGATTTTCTCGATCCAGTTACTGGAAGCAGAGCCTGCCTGCACATAGTGAGGCCAGCTGCGCATTAGCTATCAAGACCCATGACTTGGATAATGAAGTTAAACCAAAGAAGGAAAACATTCTCACTCCCAACATCCAACCACACATCGAGTGCGCAAATTAGCCGGAATAAAACTCGAGTAAGACCAGAAACACGTTGATTTCGCTGTTAGATACGCAACAAATAACGGTAACTCACCTAGTATGACCTTGTAAATCGTTTCCAAGTTGGATTTGCTTCCCATACGAGCAGATCTCGCACGCGCCCTGCTGTCACTGCAAGAAGTTAGCAAAGATGTCCTGCGTAAAAGTGAAAAACAAAGTAATCCAAACGTGGACAAATGTGAATTTCTGAATGAAAAAGTGAAAGTTCGCACACAAAAACCTCTCGTTCAGTACAGTAGATGGACGGCTCGTGCATCTGATCAGACTTGTGGCTGAATGGTCGCACAAGGACCGACTGTAGCCTGAGCACGCCTACTCCTTTCCCTCTGGAGTTCATTATGATCATATGAATACACTGGTATTTCTCTCTTTCTCTCTCTCTCTCTTTCTCTCTTCCTTTCTCTGTACGTATCGGAACATAAACAGACTTGCCTTTTTAATGTTTTCTTTAATGACAGAATATGATTATTTATAGGCTACACTCATTGATCAATTTATGTTAAAGAAGGTCAAATTAAAGTAATTTCTGTCACACAAGCAACATCACATCCAAAAAGAGCAAAGCTGGTTCTGTTTGATTATTCTTCCCCCTTTTTATAAACACTAAAATGATAAATGACACATCTGTGATATAAATAAAATAATTTCAAGTACACAATGGAGACAAATCAGTGTGCCCATTCCCTGAGTTTGACTCATGCCAGATTTCTGTTGCTTTATTTCAGAGGTAAAAACTTCAACTGGGAATTTCTTAGGATGAATGGCATTTTATCAAACTTGGGATTACACCACCCTCTCAGTATAATGGTATCTGCAGATCAAAATGTGATGTAGATTTAAAGAAAAATTAGACATGACATAGAGTTACAAGAATAAGTGAGACAGTAAGAGTGGGTGGGTATTGGTGTGACAGGTTTGTCAGTCATGATAAGTATAGCAGCTAAAAGCTGTCAGGGAGTTGTCATGCAGATGCAGAGATAATCCTTCTTCGCTCCTCTGAATCACATGTTAACAATTATGGCTGCGGCTTCCGTAACAGGCTGCCAGAAACTCACTGACCACAGTAGAATAAATAAACTTCTTTAAAAGTTATTTTACAATTTTAGTAAGTTGTTAGCAAAGTTAAGTTATAAAAACCCCACCCATGAAAAATTTTCAATAAAAAAGTTGGGGTTTTTTTTGTTTGTTTGTTTTTTTATTTGAGGTCTTTATTTGCCGCTTTCACAAAAAAATGGAAACACAAATCACAATTCTTCTGATGTCATTGTATAAAATCCTTTTCGTAATTACATGTCTTCAGTGTAACACAAGGAATATGGAGGAAAAACCTATCCCTTTATTTCTACAGTTCCTCCTTAAATCACAAATGATCTTCATGTTCATCCAACCATCAAGCAAATTGGAAACAAAATTGACATATTTCCATGACTTTGTTTTAAGCAAATAAACTGTTTTATACACCAGAATGTGGTGGTAAAGGCTTCATTACACAGAGCCACAAAGTAATGAATGATGCCAGAGTCACCATGTCTTCACTGTAAGTTCTAACTTCACAATTTGTTTGCTTTTTTCCATCCTTCTCATGTGGATTTATTAGGCATTAGGGAACATAACAATTTTCAACCCAGAAAATCATTTTAGAGTGCTAGCTAACTGAATTTGGAAAAAGAAGAGAAAGAGAAGAAAAGAAAAAGAAGAAAAAAGAATAGAAGAAAGAATGTTATGTTGCATATTGCTTTAGCCAGCTAGTCTGTTTATGGAATGGAAGTATTTGGGAGAGGAGTTAATCAAAAGATTACATAACTCCATTTGCTTTACAATTTCAGGAAGAGATGTCTGCATATTTTTGCATGCCAAGTGTCAACCAAAGATAAAATTATACCTGAAAATTTAACCTCATAATCCGTAAAAATTCAGGCCACAGGTCCAAGGCAGGGAAGCAGTTATCCATCCATCCATCTTCTGCCGCTTATCCGGGGTCGGGTCGCGGGGGCAGCAGCCTAAGCAGGGAAGCCCAGACTTCCCTCTCCCCAGCCACATTTGCCAACTCTGCGGGGGGGATCCCGAGGCGTTCCCAGGCCAGCCGAGAGATGTAATCCCTCCAGCGTGTCCTGGGTCTTCCCCGGGGTCTCCTCCCCGAGGGACGTGTCTGGAACACCTCACCAGGGAGGCGTCAAGGAGGCATCCTGACCAGATGCCCGAGCCACCTCAACTGGTTCCTCTCGATGCGAAGGAGCAGCGGGTCTACTCTGAGCCCCTCCCGGATGACCGAGCTCCTCACCCTATCTCTAAGGGAGAGCCCGGCCACCCTGCGGAGGAAACCCATTTCAGCCGCCTGTATACGAGATCTCGTTCTTTCGGTCACGACCCACAGCTCATGACCATAGGTGAGGGTAGGAACGTAGATCGACTGGTAAATCGAGAGCTTCACCTTCTGGCTCAGCTCCTTCTTCACCACGACAGACCGGCGCAGAGTCCACATTACTGCAGACGCCGCACCGATCCGTCTGTCGATCTCGCGCTCCATCCTTCCCTCACTCGTGAACAAGACCCCGAGATATTTAAACTCCTCCACTTGAGGCAGGACCTCACTCCTGACCCGGAGAGGGCAATCCACCCTATTCCGGCTGAGGACCATGGTCTCAGATTTTGAGGTGCTGATTCTCATCCCAGCCGCTTCACACTCGGCCGCGAATCGCTCAAGCGAGAACTGGAGATCACGACCAGATGAAGCCAACAGGACCACGTCATCCGCAAAAAGCAGGGGCCCAATCCTGAGGCCACCAAGTCGGATCCCCTCAACCCTTCGGCTGCGCCTAGAAATTCTGTCCATATAAGTTATGAACAGAATCGGTGATAAAGGGCAGCCTTGGCAGAGTCCAACCCTCACCGGAAACGGATCCGACTTACTACCGGCAATGCGGACCAAGCTCTGACACCTGTCGTACAGAGACCGGACAGCTCGTACAAGGGGGTCCGGTACCCCATACTCCCGGAGTACCCCCCACAGGAGCCCCCGGGGGACACGGTCGAATGCCTTCTCCAGGTCCACAAAGCACATGTAGACTGGTTGGGCAAACTCCCATGCCCCCTCCAGGACCCCAGAGAGGGTATAGAGCTGGTCCACTGTTCCGCGACCAGGACGAAAACCACACTGCTCCTCCTCAATCCGGGATTCGACTATCCGGCGGACCCTCCTCTCCAGGACCCCTGAATAGACCTTACCAGGGAGGCTGAGGAGTGTGATTCCCCTGTAATTGGAACACACCCTCCGGTCCCCCTTCTTAAAAAGGGGGACCACCACCCCAGTCTGCCAATCCAGCGGTACTGCCCCCGATGTCCACGCGATGCTGCAGAGGCGTGTCAGCCAGGACAGGCCCACAGCATCCAGAGCCTTAAGGAACTCTGGGCGGATCTCATCCACCCCCGGGGCCTTGCCACCAAGGAGTTTTTTGACCACCTCAGCGACTTCAGCCCCAGAGATAGGAGAGTCCACCCCTGAGTCCACCAGCTCTGCTCCCTCATGGGAAGACGTGTTGGTAGGATTGAGGAGGTCTTCGAAGTATTCCCTCCACCGACCCACAACGTCCCGAGTTGAGGTCAGCAGCTCCCCACCTCCACTGTACACAGTATTGATGGAGCACTGCTTCCCCCTCCTGAGCCGCCGGATGGTGGACCAGAATCTCCTCGAAGCCGTCCGGAAGTCTTTCTCCATGGCCTCGCCGAACTCCTCCCATGCCCGAATTTTTGCCTCGGCAACAGCCGAAGCCGCATGCCGCTTAGCCCGCCGGTACCCATCAGCTGCCTCCAGAGTCCCACAGGCCAAGAAGGCTCGATAGGACTCCTTCTTCAGCTTGACGGCATCCCTCACTGCTGGTGTCCACCAACGAGTCCTGGGATTACCGCCACGACAGGCACCAACGACCTTGTAGCCACAGCTCCGGCCGGCCGCCTCAGCAATAGAGGCACGGAACACAGCCCATTCGGACTCAATGTCCCCCGCCTCACTCGGGACATGGTTGAAGCTCTGCTGAAGGTGGGAGTTGAAGCTCGCTCTGACAGGGGACTTAGCCAGACGTTCCCAGCAGACCCTCACAACACGTTTGGGCCTGCCAGCTCTGACCGGCTTCCTCCCCCACCATCTGAGCCAACTCACCACCAGGTGGTGATCAGTTGACAGCTCCGCCCCCCTCTTCATCCGAGTGTCCAAGGCATGTGGCCGCAGGTCCGACGATACGACTACAAAGTCGATGATTGAACTGCGGCCCAGGGAATCCTGATGCCAGGTGTACATATGGACACTCTTATGCTGGAACATGGTGTTCGTTATAGACAATCCATGACGAGCACAGAAGTCCAATAACAAAACACCATTTGGGTTCAGAGGGGGGGGACCATGCCTCCCAATCACTCCCCTCCAGGTCTCACTGTCATTGCCCACGTGAGCATTGAAGTCCCCCAGCAGAACAATGGAGTCCCCAGAAGGAGCACTCTCCAGCACTCCCTCCAAGGACTCCAGAAAGGGTGGGTACTCTGAACTGCTGTTCGGTGCATAAGCACAGACAACAGTCAGGACCCGTCCCCCCACCCGGAGGCGGAGGGAAACTACCCTTTCATCCACCGGGGTAAACCCCAACGTGCAGGCACCAAGCTGGGGGCTGATGAGAATGCCCACACCTGCTCGGCGCCTCTCGCCATGAGCAACTCCAGAGTGGAAGAAGGTCCAGCCCCTCTCGAGGTTACTGGTTCCAGAGCCCAAGCCATGCGTCGAGGTGAGTCCAACTATATCTAGTCGGAACCGCTCAACCTCGCGCACAAGCTCAGGCTTCTTCCCCACCAGAGAGGTGACGTTCCACGTCCCTAGAGCCAGCTTCTGCAGCCGGGGATCGGACCGCCAGGGTCCCCGCCCCTTGCTGCCGCCCAGCTCACATTGCACCCGACCCCTACGGCTCCTCCCGCAGATGGTGAGCCCACGGGAGGTGGGAAGCAGTTAGCTATTGTTATTAGGTTGTCAAGTTTGTGGACTCAAACGTGAGTGTCTGCTGGCGTCTGCCTTTATGAAAGTCACTCGATCAACTTTCATAAGTTGATCGAGTCCCTGTCTTCTTTATGACAGTAAAAGAAGAATGACACAGTTGGCTACTGTAAGACACAAAACCCAGTGTAAGTTCTTAATAGCTCACCTCTGACAGCCTCTAGATGCCGTCCCTTTAACTTACCTGGTTCCAGTTGACTCAAATAAACAGCTACTATCCCAACGTACTAATAAAGAAATGTATTTTATACATTCAGTTCACAAGTGTCACACTCTTCCCAAATAGATATATATAAAAATACAGCAACTTACTCTGAATGAAAAATAAATTAAGTTTAAGGTTTCTTATCACTGGTTTACAACTCAGTCTGTGGCTACACAAACACTTCATCCCTCTTATATTTAAGGTTTGTAAAATGGAAAAGGTCAGTCTTTGTAACCTGAGCAGGGAAATGAGGCAAAATACAATAACCTCCTTTTGGAATTACTGCGTGTTTGTTTGATTGAAACTGACGCTTTAGAAACTTTTTTCTTGCTCTCACATTTTTCTTAACAGAAACACAACCGCTCTAGAATAACAAAAAGGCCCAGGTTGACTGTAACATTATTATAAAGTTAAATTACTTAATACCAATATAAAGTAATCATACTACAAAGTATGATTACTTAATGGTGGTATTGAAGCATGCAAGGTTTTTTGTCCAAAGAAGAAAGAAAGAAAAAAAAAAAAGGAAGCACACACAGAACAAGCTTTCCAGGAATGACTTGGATTCTAATGGTAACCATAGCAACGGCCAAAACTCTGAGGTAGTTTAGTCAGCTTTAATCGATTCACACAGGCATTCGATTGCAGGCAAGTTCATTCTTTGAGAAAACATTTGCTGTAAGATGAAAAGTCCATTGTGAAAGCAAAGAACCAAAACTTTTTCCCATGGCAAGTTACACTGACAACTATCACCATGCAAACCCAGAACTGATGTTCAATATGACCGTTACCTTTCCTATATCAGTGATGCTTCTCAGACAAAGGCAAGTCTTACCAAATGTGAATTTGATGAAGCAGAAAAGGAAAAAAAAATCCTGTGGTTTAAAATAATGCTGCTCTCATTCCTGTATGGATCACAAGCCATCACTTTCTTAGTCTTTAGATTTAAAAAAAAAAAAATCATTTTAGATAATAAAAAAGTCATGACATACACATCTTCATTGAATGTCTGGCTGTATATTTTGTCAAATCAACATTACATCTTGGTAAAGGTGGCTGAATAGATTGTTTCCCTGCCCAGACTGAATCTCAGGAGTTAATCCCCACTCCCAACATGCTCCACTACCCACTGTAGAACACTGTAGGACTATGTGAACGGGTGACATATCAGGTCCTACTCACAGAGTCCAGTTATGGTTTTACAAAAAGCAAATCTGTTGGTATTTCACTTTCCACACATTTCCCAGTTTAGCCTTAGTTTGCTTACTTTAGCTGTATACTTCATCAGCAAACATGTCATGACACAAATATCCACTGGTTAGTAGTAACAAACGACACATTATCAGTGTGGTGGAGGTGTGGAGACTAAATGAAGAAGGGGATGGGCTGGATGAAGGACAAATGGTTTTAATTTCAACAGATGGATCACAGGAATGATGACCTGAAGGACTACAGGAACAATGTTGTTCCTGACTAGACTGATGACAAGGAGGACAACTAATGAACTGGCAAAATGAACTAAAACCAAGTGGTCTATACACAGAGAACACCAACATGACACAGGAGGAATGAATGAGCTTGAAACCAGGTGAATTAATGAACAGGATATGGGGAAAACTAAACAGAATGCACAAGGAAGGAAAACTACAAAAGAAATCAGGATAGACAGATATTATCCATTTTAGTTGAAAATCATTTGAAATATTTATAATTTATGCTTTGAAAGGAATGCATTTCTCTATACTGTTGCATCAAGAGAAGATAGGACATGTTAGTTCACCGACATTTTACTGTATTATGGTCCTTATGTCACTGGGAATGTGTATTCGAGCTCAGTCACACAGAGCTGATTTAAATGGCTGTTGTCATCCCACAGCCCAGCTGTTTCCATTTGTCCCAGATGTAATGCTACATTTTGATTTTTGATAACATTTATAGGCACGTCTGCAATTTCCTAATTCTTTATCACATTCAAGGTGATGAAGAATTTTCAAATCATCTCAAATAATATTTAGGTTTGTTGGGTTAGGATTAAAGGAACAATTTGCAATTATGTTAAGTATAAGTTTGGGGTAGGTTTACAGTTTTGAGTGTGCAATTTCATGAACAGTGTAATAAATCTAGAAATCTGAAGATAAATTCATCTCTAAAGGTGCTTTAAATACAAGTTTGCCATTTTGACTTCAACCAAGTTCTTTTCTTCCTCTCTACGCATTAAAGAAAGTTTTTTTAATTTACTTTTTGATTACAAAATCTTTGTGTTATTAGTCTTTTGATCAATAAAATTAAGATTTAGGATGAACAAAAGTTACTTATATTAAATGTCATTACATGTGATTGTGGATGTATAGCAAGAGCTCATATATAACAAGCCTCAAGATGAAGAGGAAACAGACTTATGGAAGTCTGGACAGAGCAAATAAACTCAATTTGTTTCTTTATCATTTTTATCAAATTACACTCTGACTTGTCCCCCTCTACCCCCACTCACGCAGGCCTCACAGCACACCTTGACCAACAACCCACTCCACTTCAGTGCCATCTTGATCATCAGTAAAGGACTTAAATACAGTCTCAGCAACATTTCCACTCCTATCTGGACGTACTGAGACATCCTCTGCCTACCCCTCCAGCAGTCAGGTGAAGAGGCAGATAAAGTACAGGGCTGTAGATCCAGATGGAGATCAGGACAAGTCCCAGATTCCTGAAGACCAGCAGAATTTACACAACTGTTTGGGACTCTTCACCAATTCATGACCAGCCTGAGTCAGGAGAAGGTTTCAATGCTGTGATGTCAAAACAAAAAGGTGACTGGAGAGATATTAGGAGGAGCAGATTATTTAATTAATTTCATTTTAGGAGAGAAAATGGAGGTGGTTGAAGGACCACAGATAGTTCAGCTCATTAGGAAAGAATTTTGGACTTGAATGGAAACACTAGGCGTGTCAAAAATAAGGAACAGGGCAGATTCTGCTTCCTTATGAAACACTGGTGCTTGGATCCTGGCAGATGAAATCAGACATATGGGACAGGTAATCTTTGTGATTCTTTTCTGATTTGGAAGTGAAGACATTTATTTTCACTAAATTCAGAAACATGACTTGGTAGCAACACCCGCACATGCAAACAAGTTGATATAAACATTACATTTCATAATTAAAGAAATTTGGTGGCTTCAAGTTTATTATTGTCAAACTATTCATTAAGTTAGTCTATTTTGTTCCTGTAATTTATTTTGATTAATAATTAGCTTATTGCACACAAATCTCTGACGATCGATGTGAAACTTGGCATCTATCTTGTTAACACCAAGTACTAATTCTGCTGATGTTGTAGTATCCTCTTAAGTTTTATAAAGGTGGCACACTTTCTCATCATAACAATCTGAACGGTACTGGACTGTATTTAGCTCTTTAGAAAAGTGAAAAAAAAGGAAGTTTTGACATAATTCTTCCATCCACTGTACAGTTTATTATATTATTTCAACAGGGATTTTTCTTTTTATTTCCTCTGTGGAAAAAAAACCTTTTCCACAGTCCCATTACAGTCATGACTGATTAAAACAAGGCAGCATATTGAAAAAGGCTTTTACAATAATTTTTTTAAAATTAGAACATCTAATAAGCTAAAAATTTCTCATACACGAGCAGGTTAAGACTTTTTGCACTAGTACCTGACATCTCTCCAGTGAAGTATGAATCTGACATCATTACGGGTCAGAATAAAAGTGTCTTTGCATAATTGCTGCAATGCATTCAGTACTGCACTATAGTACAAGGCACTTTGGTAAACACAGAGATACATGAAACACATTGATATGCATCTTTAGTCCACACTGACAGTTATGAGAATAAAACAGTTACGTAATTGTGATAAACATTAGTAACAAAACCAACAGGCGGAGTTCTTCAGGGTCAGCTCATTTAAGACCAGAAAGAGGAAGCAGGAGGTCTGTGATGATTTGGGTTAACATGACACAGAGTCATTCATATTAACCAGGTCAGGACTTTTGGACACGGGTCTCAGTTCAGTTTTATCCTTCCTTCTTGATGAAGAGTCAGAGTGGAAAGACTTGAATAAATCCAGAGGTCACCACAGCACAGGGAAGTCCATTTTGCTGAAGCCAGGATCTCTGCGTAGCTCCCAGTATGTGTTGTTGCTTACCCATGTGTCATCCTTGGACTTCCTGTCCACATAAAACAAATAGTTTAGATAAATTTTCAATTATTTATAAATAATATTAAAATCCAACTGATACCTGTTTATATGTGATAAACCCATTTAAACAACCCGCAATTTAAACACAAAACATTAGCTTTTATAAAGGTTGACCTCTGATCATGTGAAAGAACACATGGGACAAACAAATGACAACACAGTGTCTAACTGTATACAAAGACAAGCTTACAAACAATCTTAGAGGAGCATACTTGAAAAAGCGAGGTTGATGCGTCATGTTATTGTCCTGCAGCACTTTCCGTCTTTCCCTCTGGAGTTGCTCAATCCTCTGTTTCTGCTCCTCAGCTCCGTCTAAATTCCCCTCCTCCAGAAGCCTGGAAGAAGTATGCAAAGTAAGAGAAGACAGGGAACAGCTAGAATTCTTCCTTACTGGAGTGGAAGCACCATATTTCCAGTCTTGTTCCAACTGGGAAAACTCTGTAGCTGTCATCCAGGTTGCTTAGATATACACACTGGAGGTCAAACAGGAAGTTGTACATTTACCTTAAACATTAATAGTACAGTTTCTGTGTACTTAACAACACTATCCTTGTCTTTTCATAATACTGTTGCCATGGTAATATGCATATTTCCAACTTCACACCACAAGGGGTAAACCAGCCTTGGCCCACAAAATACTGCTCATAAAAAATGTTTGGGACCAAATGGTTTGATTTGGCAGCTTTGCATCAATTCTGTCTGAATGTACAGAAAAAGAAAAAGAAAAACTAAAAAGACAATAATCACTTCCTGACTGTACATAGCAAACATGAATGTGAGTTTATGAGCAGCCACCTCTGGTCCAGCCTGAAGCGTGTGTCTGTTGGGGGCAGCAGTGGTCTTAAGGTGGAGTCCAGCTCATTTAATTCCACTGCAAACTGGGTGAAGCCATAGTACTGTTCTTGTTCCACTGGCATAGGATCTACAGACATGAGAAGGTAGATATAAAACAGTCAGTTTTTAGCTTTAGGTTCCCTGATGGGGAAAGAGAGAGAGAGAGAAAATATTCTAACCAACATTTGCAAGGTTTATTTACTCACTTGCTCGCCAAATACATGTGGCAGACGGAGGGTCTCCTTGAAACACTGATTCGTGCCATTTTCCAAAAATGGAGTGCACTACTTTTCCATTTGAATCTGTAACTACACCCTCAATTTCATTCACAGTAGAGCTCCACGATCTTGCCTAATGAAAATCAGGAAAACATGTGTTTGTGAAGAGCAGAAGAAATAAACAAGTATTGTTAAATTTACTTAATTATCCATTACATGTGACATTCATTGCTGTCAGAGTCTGTAAACTATAACATATAAACTGCCTGACTTGTCTTTCTTGATAGATGGGGAAATGTTTTTTTTGTTTGTTTTGTTAAGTTTGAAAAAATCTTTTTATTTTAGTTCTTATTTTGTCCCCTAGATGGTGCTGCCTGTCTTAACAGGAGCATTTTTGACAGCACATTTCAAAAGGCAGCAAATACATCAGCAATCATTTAACAGTTGTAGAAATAAAAACATCTGTTCAAAGCATTAGGAAGCCAAAATCACATGCTAAATTTCAACCAACCACACTAAATACAAGACCTTGAAAGAGGATCATAAGAATGTTTGAAATACAGAAAAGAACCAGGAGATGCTTTTGTGCTTTTGTATCATTTATCCACAGTGCAGAAATCTTTTAAAGCATCACTTGAGAATTTTATTTTAAACTTGCAATTTTCTTTCCTCCAAATCATCAGTTATTCACAGAGTGGTTCCATGTCTGTGTCTTCTTACCTTGATAAACGTTACTTTACACTGGCAGATGTCACTGTTGATATTTTTTATGGCCATCTCTCCGTAGTGCTCAATCCAGCGTTCACCACTCAGGATATTATGGATGCAAGAAGTCACTTTGTTCCATTCATAATGGTCCCTGAAACTGGAGAAAAAATTTTTTGCATACACACACTCGTTTGACATATTGTACTGAAAAGCATGTGCTATTTCATTCCATTTGAATCAAATATATGGCCTAAATTGTGAATGATGAAGACATGTGTGTTGAATTTACACACTCACAAACACACCCACACAGAATAAGTCAAGAACCTACGCAGGTAGTGTCACATGTGTGGTTCCCATGGGAACTATTTCCATGGATTTTCCCCAGAATTTATTTTTCCATCGCACATCTAAAAAGAGAAAGGACAAGATGAGACCAAACAACAGGTAAGCGTGTTTAAAAATAGAAACTTCATTATCTTAAGTATTCAGGCTTATCAGTCTAATTCATTTAACCCACAACAGCTTCTTCTTCTGCTGCTGCTTTATTTTATAAAGGGAAACAAACAAAACAAGGGGCTCCAGAATTTTTAGCAGCTGCTGACTGCTTAATCGCCTTGAAAGCAAAACATTTACAGTCTAATCAGCTGTAATTCTTGCCACATTTTAGCATTACATGTGATGACAGGTTTAAGCTAGGTTATAGCTTTTTCTAGAACTAGTTGTCAACTTTAAAACACACAGCTTGTTGGAAGCACCTCAGAACACAGATGTGGCAGAATTCATGCATTTGCCAAGTAAACCATTGAAGAAGGAGCGTGAGGGTTGTTCCAAGCATGTTCTCACCTTGCCAGAAGCTGAAGTTCTTGGAATCTGAATGACAAGCTGACACAGGTGGGTGATGACTGACCTGGAAATTGGAGAGAACAGATGATAAGAGTCTTCTTTCAAAGCCCTTCTGTGTAATCAATAATCCACTGAAATAAGCAGTCTGAGGGAAACACCTGCAACATCATACCAGCCATGACAAAATAGTCTGATCATTGGAAACAAAGGAAGACCTCCATATCGTAGGATTTTACTGCTTGTTTGCTTCTCTACTTTGTTCTCCTACATGTAAACTGTGCACAAGTAAGGATATTGCTCCTAAAATATTCCAAACATTGCACAACTTAGCAAAGTATTATATTATGCACAATAAGTTTTCTTAAAAACCCAACAAAATTTATCTACCTTCACCATAAACACATAAATATAAGCAAGAAATTCTTACTTAAGAAACAGTTTAATTTTGTTGAAGAAATATGTGACAACATGATGAAGTCATGTGATGGCAGAGTTCACATAGTTGAGTGTAAACTGTGTGGCTTTTACCTGTTCAGCTATAAATCTGAAGCCCTTATCAGGTCTGTCACACTCGTAAGTCTCTCCCAGTACAGGATTGAATGGTTTGCTTCCAGCTCGATAAAAGCTGGATGCATAGGCAGTTATTGCAAATGTAGCGACATAAACCTGTGGAGAAAAAGATGAAGAGAACTCTATTGGTTCACAATGACCCAATTTTCCCACTGGACACGTGTATTGGTATGTGCACAAGCAGTATGGTATGGTAGGCACATAAGTACCTTAGACTGTAGGTATTTCTGTACACAATGTGCTTCAAACTAAACTAATTTATTCATAGTTTAAATCTACATATCCATATGTATGAGATGATTTTAAGAGCAGATATGTTAATTTGTGTTGTTCTTTAAATATACATCCAATATGTAAAAAATGTAAAAAAAAAAAATAAAAAAAAAGTTAATGGCATAATAATATGTTTATTGCTGCTTTGTGGTGAGAATTTGAGCTCAAAATACATGTTAGTCAAAAAATTTCCTCCAAACAAACTTTGTTCACATGCATGTATAAAAATAGGTGTTCAAAATAAATTATTCCTTTTATTTCAGCAAAACATTCATCATTCATCCATCTTCATCATGCAAGTATGTATCTCAAACTGAGTTCTTTCTATTCACCATGCGTTGGTAAGGGTCTTCAGTCTGATTTGCGGTGTCCAAGAGGTCACTGTACTCCAGCTCCTCACACAATCTCTGCAGCGTGTTAAGCGGCTCATTGAGCTGTACGGGCATGGCCACCTTGGACAGATCCTTGCCGATGTTGTTTCTCAGGATGTTCCATAAACTGACACTGCTGGAGGGACAGGGGGACGGCAGTGCGGAGCGTCGATGAGCCACAGCCACCACACTGCTGACTGCAGGACAAATGTGGTGAGACAAAGAAAAGGACTTGGGTATTTGATTGTTATGAAGCGTGTGTGAGAGTCAAAATAAGAAATGGATTGTTTTTATCAAAGAAAAAGGACAAATTCTTAAGGTTTATGCAAAGAAAATGTAAAACTATCATCATCTGCTGCAGTGAATTAAGGATGACTTCACAGATTATTTCTCACATATTGTAAGATGAAATATGGCACAGAGTTTGTCAACATATCTGGAAGTCGACAGCTTTCGCATTCAACACATGCAGTGAGCAGTGAGTAATTTTACTCATGCCAGTCATTCATAATTTATTTGATGCAGACACTTTCTATAAAATGCACACAGAAGGCTTAGTCACACAAACACACACACACAATCCCTGCTTCACTAACAGAATACCAAAAGGTTTCTTCACTGTCTTGTTTTTCCATCCGCTGCAAGGCTTAGCATGGCTTTACACTCGCATACACATGCACGCACACACACACACACACACACAACTTGTAACTGTATCATGTACCAGAGTTTAGTCTCTCACTGGGTCCATCGTAGGTGTCCATGGAAACACTGTCGCTGACATCACTGATATACGAGTCATCGTCAGACACCTGCAGACAGAAAATCCGTGAATAAAGGTCGGTAAGCTTTTGGAATATTATATTAAAAACACAGATATCAGTAAAGTCCCTGCAATGCTACAGAAAATATATAAATAAAAATTAAAATGCGAGGTGAGTAAAACGCCAAAATGACGAATTTGACCTTAAATAGACAACTTCCTGTCGACTTTTCACCATAACATTAGGAGGGTTTTTTGTTCGCCCTGTCATGTAGATCATGTGTATGAATTTTCGTGAAGTTTAATGACATGCAGGGGCGGGGCACCTAAAATAGGTGGCTCTGTCGTTCAGCTTCGCTCAAACAGTCTCGAGCACCTCAAAATACAAAATTTTTCACATTCCCTTCGGGGGTACGCATAATTTGGTGAGTTTGAGTATGTTAAGGCCTCCAAAAAAGCACCTCTTTTATCCAAATAATAATAATAATAATAATAATAATAATAAACGCTGCAAATACAACAGGCCTTCACAACTTTATTCATATTTTTATTCAAATTGAGTAAATTCAATTTAGCTCCTGATTTGACCTTCAATCAGTTATTTAGAAAATGTATTAACTAATAATAGACAATTTCTAGGTCTCAAAAATGAAGATTTGTTGCTTTACAATGTCTTTATGGAATTCTAAGCGTTACATTTAGTAGTTATTGATAGATTATGTGATAGATTAAGTTGCCAGAAGATGTCATTTTGCTGTTTTTTTAACTGACTTGGTGTCAATGCAGAAAGATTTTTAATACATATATACTTTATTCATCTCAACTGGGACATTAACTGTTACTTATAAGTTTACATTCATATTAATAATACAAATACAATATTTCAGTGCCCAGAGAGCAGCTGAAGAAGCTCAAAAGGATTCACCTTTATTGCCAGTGCAGGAACTTGAACCCCAGTTCTCCAGAGCAAAGTCAACCTCTCTAACCACAAGGCCATCACTCCATCATTTCAGGACTATTTTTCCTGTATTAGTACCGCAGTGATCCAAATCTCAACCAAGATTATGTATTCTTTATTTTTACTCAAGGACCTACAGTACCAGTTCATTCTAGGTGCAAGAGATCAATATTCAGTTCGGTTCTAAACAAACCAATTAACAGGCTAGTCGCTGCTGCTCTCAAATGTTTCACTCTTTTCAGTCATGTTTTTTAAATCACTTTGATGATTTATTAACAGATTCTCACATTAAGGATTTAACATGGAGAAGAAAGATAACAAGGTAAGTATTGATTGACCTCGTTCTCAGATGAAGAAGAGGAGAGGAGGTACTCCTGAGCATCAACAAACTCCGATATGGACTCTGGAATTGATGTTTTGCTCTCGTTGGAAATCTGGTGGACCAGCAAATGAGGGACACCTGCACATTCCTGATTCAAGACATCAGTGAAGATAAATCAAGAGAGATGATAGATGGTGATACAATCAGGCAGAGTGTTGAGATCTGAGTCAGACAATACTCACAGAGGAGAAGCCAGTTTTTAGATCCATGACCTGAGGTGGCTGGGGGGCCTGCAGGTCAATGGTGTGCCTCAGTTTGTCTCTCTCTGCCACCAGCGAACTATATGCTGATTTCAGTGTAACATGGACTAGAGGGAACAGAATGCCCCATACAGTAAAGAAGCAAGGAAACATGGAGGAACTGAGTTGTCATGGAAACTATGTTGGCATAAGAATTTTTCTCTGCACAGTAAATGCATGCCCTGAGCAAAACAGCAGACAAAAACAGGCGCAAACTCACTGTTGTTGGCCAGTCGACAGAAGTCCTCTTGCAGACGTGACACGTTTGTAGGCGTGTCTGGAGATTCAGGGCAGGCTTCCTGGGGAGCTGACTCTGTGGTGGAAAGATTGGGATTGGAGGCATGAAGGCGAGGGGACTGCGAGGAGATGCAGCTTGGAACCTGGCAGGCAAACACAGTTGGGAGGTGAGACAACATTTTACCCATAATCCCAACTTTAGATCATCAGCAGCATGTACAAAAAGAAAACAGAAGATGGACATGTACTTGTAGTGTGACTTTGGCTTCTTTGCCATTGTTTTTGGATCGCCATCTCCGTGGTCTCTTCTCTTTTTTTGGGACGTCATAAGTAGACGCCTGTGGAGAGACAAGGCTTTTCTTAATTCTTACATTCCCTCTATCTTCAGACAACGATTCGCCATTTTACTCCCATGCTTACTTGTAGTGCACTGATGGCTGGAGCAGAATATGTGCGGTGCATGACCTCCATGCTCTTTAGAAGCAAGTTGAGCTCCAGCAGATAAGATTCACATTCATCCAACTCTGAATGAATACCAGACTATTATTAGATCAAAGTGCAGCTGCATGCAGGCATGGCGATGAGGGATAAACAAAACCCTAAACACCGCAGTGAAACACTGCGGCATACACAACCGACAAGGTGTAGCAACAAGCAAAATGGTTGACAACTAGTGAAACAAGACAGCTCCAGGAAGTGAATGGAACGGCAAAGAGCAACCCACCTTTGCAGCACTTGTTCATGTCCTCAGATGAGTGGAGCCAGGAGCTGACCTTTGCCTGATGGACTGATGCCTGCTTGGTGAGAGTGGTCCTCTGAGTTAGAAAGAGAGGATGATGTACATCATCTCTTTGGCAACACAAAACCTTCCCCACAATAAAAGCTTTATGAAAACTTACTTTTCTAAGAGAGTCATTAAGGGAGGGAGAGGACGAAGCGTGAGGGTGGAAAAGGAGCTTCTCGTGGGGATATGTTGCAATTTCGTTTTGCCGGAAAACACGGTGATGACGCAGCTTTGACACCCACTCCTCAAACAGCTCTGGAGACTTCACCTGGATGCCATAACATCAAAACAGGAGCACTAAGTTGAAGAAAATCTTTTTATGAGACAAAGGAAATGAAAGGAAATGTTTGCACAATCTGGGTAACAAAAGAAGTCCACCAAGCCTTACCTTTAGGTGATAAATGTTGTCCTCTGTATCCAGGTCAATACACATGGCTTTCTTCTTGATTGACATGACTGAGAGACCAACATCTATGCAGCCGTGAAGCTTCCCCTTCTGCACCTGTGCAAGAATCATTATTTGCAGTTTGCGTTTAACTTGTGCATATGTGTAAAGAAATAACAGACAGATGGCGCTGATGAGTTGGCACTTACATCAGTTCCACGCTTTGCATACTTCAAGATGCCTCTGTCCAACACAAAGTATCTCTAAGTGGGAAGGAAAAACAAAAGTCAATCAACAATCATTCAAAGTTTCTGCTTACATAAAGAGTCCAACTCCAGCACAAAAACCTGCAAGCTGACTTTGTGCATCTAAATTTTACAACAAAGACAGGAACTCAGCAGTGAACATAATGCTCACATACAGTCATAACCACAGTTTACAAGCACATTTTACTTTTATAATGAAAGGTGTGTGCTGACATGGCATTCTCACACTTGTGGCTTTTGTATCTGTGTGAATGTTAACTATTGAAGTGTGAGCTCCATTGTGTTGCAAGACAAAACCTCCCAGGGAAGGGCTGGGCTGGGAAATCAGAATGACAGCTAAATTAGCTGGAAATCAAAGGAATGAAGTAAAAGAAACATAATGATAAAAATGACCAAATGTGGAAATGGCTTAACATTGAAAGTATTAGATACCTAAGATAATGTTACTCCAGAAGAACACAATCGCAACATTTCTCAAACTAATTAAATTAAATAATTAAATAATCTAAAAATAGAACAATATGTTCTATTTCTCTCTGTATTAAATCAATTAGGATGAGAGTGAAGCAGCAGTTGCCGTCTGGAGCTTTACGATGGCTGCAGAGATGCTTACCTTATGCCATCCCTTCATGGGCCACTTCCTCCTCTTGAGCAGGAAGCCCTCCTGTCTGTCAGGCTCCTGTATGTTGGCAGGAACCCCCCTGAGTCCCTCCACAATCTCCCAGCTATCCTGAGGGGGGAGACACAGGAGCAACATAGCATGAGAAAGACAAGGCAAGTGAAATATTCTCTCCATTTCAAACGACAGAGGTATGCAGACATGTCAAATCCATCAAAAACTTATATAAAATTGTGGATAGTTACCATTCTAGGAAACCATGAATGTTTGATAAGCTCAGTTTCTCTCTGAGACTAATTTACAAATGTTTAAATGAAAGAGTTACAAATACATATGCATGTACTGTAATATAGTCCATTTACATTAAACAAGTCAGGGATCAGCTTGTATTAATCAAGAACAAAAGCACATTGTGAAAACGAAACCAGTAGCTACAAGCACTTCTCATACACACCTGGTTGCTGTCATGTTTAGAGGAGCTGCTGCTGTCACTGTGCGTGGGCGACGGTGATGTCATCTTAGTGCGACTCAACTCGTCTCTGCCGAACGTTGTCTCGTTTCTGTGGAAACTGCAACAAGCGGGTTCTCGGCAGAGGTGCCAGGAGCATCACTCTGACCTTTGAAGGCCACGCCAACAGTCAGCCCTGCCGAGAAAGGTTGCAGCACAGCGATGTCAGAGCAACACAAAGGTTGTGCTTTTTTTTTTTTTTTTTTTTTTTCCAAAGAGAGCTATACCTGTACAAAGCGAAAAGAGGGATGATTTACTCAATGTGAGTATGAGTAACTGTAAAATCCCCAGTCTAAAGTAGCTGAGTTTTAAGGAAGCAAGCCAGATATATCCACACTTGAATCATAATCACAAGTCCTCTCACACAAAGACAATGTTTTGATCTGCATTTACATGTGTAGCTTTTTATGGATTGTTTTGATAAATGCAAACTAAATACACGAACTAAATACATGTATCAGCTCAAACAAATGCTTCAAAGTCAATGTTTATGGCGGTGGCGGTGCCATACAAGGGCAACAATCAAAGACTGGGCCCTTTGATCATTGATCTTGTATGATGATGGAAGCATGTGAGCATTAGGGATACGGTAAAAGCAATCCATTTATTTCATAATACATCTATTTTCATAACCGCTTAGTCCAATACAGAGCTGTGGGAAGCTGGAGCCTAGCCCAGCAATCACTGGGCGAGAGGCAGTGTACGCCCTGGACAGGTCACCAGTTCATCACAGAGAGACAAACAGCCATTTACGCTCACAATCACTCCTAGGGAGAATTTAGAGTAACCAATAAAACTAACATGCATGTCTTTGAACGATGGGAAGAAGGCGAAATACCCAGAGAGAACTCACAAATACGCAGAGAGAACATTCAAACTCCACACAGAAAGGCTACAGATCGAACCGCCTCTCAGGTGAACAAGAGACTTTCTTGCTGTGAGGCCACAGTGCTAACCGCTACGCCACCATGCAGCCCATATCACAATACAATCCAACCTAATAAAAAATTCCAGTAAAAGCTTACTGCAGAGGCTGCACACCCAGCACTGGTAAAGTCAAACTGCAATCACTCATTGCAAACACCACATGAGCTTAAAGGATTATGGGTCCAGGCAGGTAGAGGTGTTTTCTAACAACATGTTCCTTATCTTCCAGTCACATATTTCTATCTTAACGTACATAGCCTCTCCTGCTTACAGATGCATTTTGCCTTTTTTCCAAATAAGTTCTCTCTCTCTTCAGTTTTTTTCTATATAACATTTTACTTTGTATGAGAATTTTGAATATTTCTTTTAAAGTGTTGATCGGACGCTGGATTTAAAATATTATCAAAACCATGGGACTAACCTTATGATTGTTCTTTCTTTTAGTATTTTTTGTTGTTCTTTATTATATAATGGACTTTGTTACCTAGATGCAACGGTCCTAAATGATCATTATGATTATATGATCCCATTTTCCAAATGATCATATGATCCAACATGTCTACATATCTACAGTACCTACAGTACTGACAACCTAGATTTTATTTTGGACTAACTTAGATCAACTTTATTGTATGCCCCAGGCCAGTGGCAGAAATGTCTCTTTGAGAAAGCAACAATAAATAAAACAACATATTTAAACTTACATGATGAGATTAATTTTTAAAAAATGCAACCTTGTCAAAATGATAGTAATAAAAAAATCATGTGCTGTTGTGGCTATTGAATGAATGGTTGGGGGACTTTTTAAAGAAGTTCTTGACGGAGGGGGTGAGATGGAGTCTCTGAGATCTAGGTAACGTTCGTGAATACAAAGCAGTGATATCATCTAAAAGTCATATTTGTGCTTTCCAAATAATTTTACTTTCCAAGTTGACTGACCATATAGCAAAGTTAGATTTTGTGTTTGATGAAGATGAAGCCACAGTGGGGTGAAATATTGAAGATTTGACGGATTTGTTTAATAACTGAGTTTTATCTGAAGCCTACACAGTGTCAGTGGAAAGTTTTCTATTAATCTTTTAAGTGTGTGTTCTGACTCCAACAATATATACACAATTCTCCACAACAGCTAAGACTGTTATTGTTTATTAAACAAAATAAACATCATCATTTCTTCAGAACTGTCTAAAAACCCTCCATCAGCTTCACTCTTTTCTATAAAGGGGGCGTGGCTGTAGCGAAGCAGGAAGACCAATCGTCTTCCAAATGGAAAGTTGTGAGATCGATTCCAGGCTTCCCCTGACTATGTGCTGAAGTATCCCTGGGCAAGACACTAAAACCCCAGGGAGCCCCCCGATGTACCTATCGGGATATGAGTGTGTATAAGTCGCTTTGGATAAAAGCATCTGCTAAATGGCCAGAATCAAATAGAATAATGGTTTGTGATTGATTTCACACACATTTCCTTTGAAAGTGTCTCCTATTCTTCTTTGCAGAATTATTTATGCTTTATTTATTTATGCTCAACTTACACCACATCCTGAGATCCTGGCCACTGTTGATGAGATTTTTTACTGTAAATCTATGCATCTCTGTCTTGAACAGCCTCCTTGTTGCAGATAAACAGCCTCACAGTATGATTCTACCTCCACAATGCTGGACTGTGATGGTATTAATGAGATGATCATCAAAGCCTGGTTGTTTAACACACAATGTTGGTAATTGTAGCCATATAGGTTAAAATTTTTCTTGAATCAAACTAGACCATTTTTCTTGTGAGGATCTGAGATTCATCCAAGTGCCTTTTGGCCAACTCAGCAGGCGGAAAGTTGCTATTAAATGATGCCTGGCTTCTGTCTCGCCTCTTCACCATGTTGCTGATAGCGTTCCACTGATGGTTGTCTGTCTGTAGGATCCTTCCATACAAATAAAAGTACTCCAGATATCTTCCAGTCCCCCTGGACAAACTCCAACTGGGGTGATAACACCACGAGCCTGTATCCTTCCTAGGTTAATACTTTGGTCCAACCCTTTTTATATATAGAGGAAATTTTCTCAACATCAGCACTTGATTTTCATTCTGACACTCAGTAAGACCATAAACTGGCCACTGAATCAAACACTGAATTAGTGCTGTTTCAAGCAGAGCAAAACAGAAGTGGGGTGCACCAGAGCTTAAATGCAAAAAAACAAAAGTTCTGAATATTTATGCAAATGTGATATTTTGATTTTTTTTTTTTTTTTTTTTTTTTGTGGAGCTCATGGAAGACTCTCCTCAATAATTACAAAGATGTACTATGAATTTTCATGATTGTATATAAATAGGGCAGGATTCAGGAAATGTTGCACTCGTACAGTGATGCAATACTCATTTGTTTCCTTGCCAAAAAAAGATGTGCACCAACTTCAATGAGTGTGTAATGAGTGTGCAATGTCCGACAATGTCTAAGTTATACGTTTCTATGGAAATGTACCACACATGTGGGAAGAGCGCACCTCTGCCATGTGGGAATGAATGTGAGCTTTGTGTGTGCTTGCATGCATGCAAATTTGTACAAACTTCAAGACTTTTAATGCACGCTGCGATCTACATTCCCTGCAAACATTCTGGTGCTTAAGCCAAGTGTGTGAGTGCCAGTGTGTGTATTGTAAAGTTCCCAAAGGCCTCTCTTACAGTCTGTACCATGCTCAGGACATGAGTCATCAACAGGAAAGAATGTGCTCCGCGCTTCGATACCTCCGAAACACCACAACAGCAGGCTAGCTACAGTCAACACTCAGCTAAAAGCAGACTGGAGCACAAGGACGGCCCACTTACTTCACAGCTCTGGAGCATGGGCCAAAAGGACAGAAAACATGTTCGAGGAGCTTTAAAATGATAGACTTGGGAAGCTTGATTTAGCTCATCAAGCTGTTCTTTTAGCACCTCTCTGACTGTGACTTGCCTGATATCTTACAACTGCAATTAACTGTTTTCAGTCTGTGCACGATATCAATAATATTTAGGATGGAGACATAAACTCCTGTCTTCCTCATTCTTCCCCACACTTTGACACGACTCACCAACGTTTGCAAAATCACTCTTCCTCTAAGCAAAACCTCAATATTGTTTATGTGCATCAGTGCAGAGATTTTGCCAGAAGACTCATTTCCTCTCCTTGCTAGCTTAAAAGACTGAGCTAAAAACCCATACTATAAAGGACTACACACACCTATCTGCAAAAGATAAGCTGAGACTTGAGTCCCTGAACATCCCACTGTGTGTCCTAGTTATAGTAAAGTACTTCCACTGATTACTGACGGGATTGTACACTGCCAAGCTTTCTGCAGAGTGAGACTAGAAGAGTTTGTGCTTTTTGCCTTTAGCATGACATAACATGAGTCAATCATTAATGGCACAGCATTGTGTAAATGATCTGTTAAGACTGATTATTTTTGCAAAGGGCCAATGCCACTGAATCTCAAGGGCCAAATAAGGAGCTGAAGGATTTAATTCTTCTGCTTGTTGTGAGTTTGTTTTTTTTTGTTTGTTTGTTTGGGGTTTTTTTTAAATATACACACAAAATTAGTGCTAAACTGACAGGAAGAAGGAAGAGACAGAACAGATGCATGGTTTTGTGTATGCAGTAAACCTCAAGGTAACGTTTATCAGCCTGAGTGTTGTGTAGTTCAACAATTAGCCTATCAACAGTACATCTTGAGCATGAGTACTACTTTTGCGTACAGCTTATGCAATTTGTTTTTATCATAGTTTGCCTTGCACTGACCAAAAAGTACCTCAGAGGCCCTGCAATGTATACATTTTTCCCCTAAACGTCCCTTTGATTTGGGACTTATAAACAAAAGTAAGTTATGCAGAGACATTCAAACATTTCAGAAACAAAAAGAACTCTTTAAATAACCTGTATGTGTTATTGCTGCAAATTTCCAAATGACAATGAAGTGGTCACGGGAATCCCATATTTTGTTGTGGAAAGTGTACAAAATAAACATGGAAACTATGGTCTCATCATGTATATAGTTTTTCTGAGTGAAGTCCGACTACAGCAAGGCACAGCGTACTTCATATTATCTAAGACTCCTGTGATCCTCACAAAGCAAATCTAAGCCTTATTGTTCATTAGACTGAGGCTAATGCCTGAGGGATGGTCAGACTGGAGTTTCCAGTCCTCACATGAAAAAATATAGTGACGTTGACATAGCAGCCAGTCCATAAACTCTCCGCCACACATTCTTGCAACAGCAGGCCTGCCATTAACCTGAAAGTTCATGTAGTTGTAGCATCTCACCATTACTGGCTCACTGCAATTGCAAAAAGGTCCTAACAGATTACCGGATTACTGGTTTAAAGCTGTGGATGATCCGCTGATTATCAGAAAGCAGTATAAGACACTTTAAACCAACTCACATCTGGCAACATCTATTTATCTTTCAAAATAGAAATGTTGTTGCAAAAATAGAGTAGCAGATTAGTGACAGCATATGGTTGATGGCAGCGTTACTTATTTTATCTGACCTCTGACTCTGAGTCTGAAGTGTAAAGATGATAGGACTGTCTTCTTTGAAGCTATTTTAGAGCCATTCTCTCACCTGAAAGGAAGACAGTGTTTGTACCTATTGTAAGCAGCCAGTGATGTGACTATCAGCCTGATGTGACTATCAGCAAGTGATCAAAGAGATACAAACAGCCCCAATATGCCACGTAGCACTCAGTCATTTTTTTTCCACACTCATAGAAAGAGAAAGAAGCAAACGAGACTAAGAAACCACATGGCCTCATATTCCTAGCCAATGTATTTTTGAAAAAGCTGCATCAGAAAAGACATAATTCGACTTCATTCCTGCTGAGAGAAGAGACACTTTATGTTATGCTTAATCACAGGTTGCTATGGATACAAAAAAACAAAGCCACATTATAACCATTTGATTATTGTGTATAAATAATTTGGAGGAAGTAAACATCTGATTATTTATTGAACCTTAAATATATTTTGATAGGAGTGTCTGCACTGACCAGCTGGTGTGAAAGGAAGTAGGGCACAACATCCCATAACCTCATGCAAGCACAGGCGGGCTATTCTCAGAGAGACCACTTGGCATATTAGTCAAGCAGGAGTGCTCTGTATTTCCCAGCTTTTCAGTGGGAGTTGTGTAAAAGGAGAAAGTGACACAGAGATAACTCAGTGAGTCACGTCGGCCATGCTGGATGTTTACACCCAAAAATGCAGCAGCAGGAAAAAAAATACTTTTAGCCTGGCAGTGATCAACTGATTGACAGACTTAAAAAACAGACCACTGTGACATGGTGGCTTTAGCCTGAAATAATGAGAGTGCTGGTCGAGCAGCTTGGAACAGTACCACGCGGCGAAAGGAATGTATCTTGCTCAAAGGCACTTTAACAGGACAGATGCAGGCTAACAAAATATCCCCAACCCATCTCTTCTCAACTATGCTTTGCAACTGGTTTTGAAGTAAAAGAAACAATAGAGCGTTTGAACGACTTGCGAAAGTGGAGATTCTGAAGTGATTTTAGTGGCAGGATCAAATTTGTTCATCCTCTAACTGACTCATCATCACTGCGCTGTATTTATATAATATTCATCTACCCAAACAGCCACTCACTGCTAAGTTAGTGATCTAATGTGCCATAATATTTATTATTCTTGTTGTTTTAAATGTTTTAAACCGCTTTCTTCACTTTTGGTCTAACTAGCTAACTAGAAATCACCTAATTACTAGACTTGGAGGGGTTTTTGTGGTGACCAAAAGCACCATATGCTTCATACTTAGAAATCAGACCCTTTTCTCCATCAGTAAATGGATGGTAACAGTGCCAGGCACCTTGTACCATACATTAATGTTTCAGTGACTGAACTGGGTCCGCATTTATGTGTGACAACCTTAAGTTTCCTTATTTCAGTTTCTGTTTCCATTATCTGAAATATCAGATCGATAAATAAAGCACTTTCAATCAAGATCAAGATATTTCCAGGTGTAATAAATGTTTGTTCTGTTCATTGATACATTTTTTCCCAATAAAGTTAATTGTTCAGTTAAAATAAAATAAAAAATAAAATAAAACAAATACATACACAAAAAGAAAATTCCAATTATTGCATATGGCCACAAACGTAAAGTGACATAAAACCTGTGGTTCAATTATTCACTTCTGCTCCTACAATATTTCCATCAGGTGAATGGGGTTTTTGGGACTATAGCTTCCTTTTTTCCAAGTTTTCCTTTTTATTCTTTGTTTTTCCAGAGTGCCAGCTGAGCCTGCATGTTATTTACTAGTGACACAGTATTTGTTGGGAAGAAATTAAGCTCTAAAAAGAATCTGCAAATACATAAAATGCTTCAAGCTTTATAAGACAAACAGGCTAAATGATGACACGATGGAGTTAGTTTCTGGCCTTGACATTTAACGTCTATATATTTAAGTATAACATATGCACCCATTATTATGGAAACATTATGCAGCCCTATACCTTCAGTATAATATATTTATACCACAACTTTAACATTGTATTATCAATAAACAGATTACTACATTTCTAAAATGTAAGAAAAAATATTCTCAAAGAGAATTTTAAATGATGAATTCTGCCCAACAATAGCTGAACTTGTTAGTCTAAAATTACACAAAACAAAGACACCACAGAACAAAAAAAGCCTGAAATTTTGACTATTAGTGCTTTTCTACATTACGTTACGTATTTTTCAGTTTGATTAGAAAAAAAAGTTATCTCTGATAGAATTAGCCAGCTGGAGTGTGTAGAAAACCTCTCCTCTGTTATTGTCTGTAACGTAGAAATCATTGCTATTGCAGTCTAACTTACACTGTTACAAAGCAGTCTACCTCCATGACTTTAAATATGTTAACAAAAAAAAAAGAAAAAAAACTGCAGATCAGCAGTTTTGGTAACACATAGTTTGAGTGCTGGGTTGCCAATGTCCACAAACAGGCTCTCAGTGAAATTCACAGTGATAGTGATGCCATCACCGCTCATGCATAAAATGATCTTGTCCAGACCAGGCGGCACGGAGGCCCCAATATCGATTTACAGTATAAATGGCAGCAAAGTCACGAGAGCACCACAAAAGCAACAATGAAGGGATTATTTCATGATTGAAGTCAACACGAATGAATTTTCTGCTAAATGACTGAATATTTAATCAGCTAGTCATTTCCTTTCTAACCTCCAGGAAATCAAGCAAGATAGGAAGTGGGTTGTCTCTGCATCTAAACAAGTTTGTAAGATCAGATCTGACTTAAAAGATTCCATCTCTGGTACAATCTCAGGATTTACATTAACAAGCTGATTAAAAAAATAACTGATCATGCAGACAATGGTGTCAGTAACAACAGCTGATGTGTTTTGGTGGAATTAAATATTCATTAATGGGGCCAAACTCCACAGGGACGAACCACAGGTGGCCCCGTTCAGACAGTTCCTGCTTCCAACAAGCACACATCAGCAAGTCAAACTTGTCGGCGTTAAAACGTCCAATCCGACCCCCAAAGTCGTGAAACACGCAGCCTGGATACAACTTAAACTATACTATATGGATGTAGCTATAAGC
The DNA here is from genome assembly GCF_933228915.1 of Telmatherina bonti. Lineage (NCBI taxonomy): Eukaryota > Metazoa > Chordata > Actinopteri > Atheriniformes > Telmatherinidae > Telmatherina > Telmatherina bonti. The sequence continues at coordinate 24,323,695 of NC_136617.1, read as the reverse complement.
AGGTTCTCACACACAAGCTGAGCACGAAATATGAAGAGGAGTCCATTAATAATTCTATCGAAAGCGACGTTTCAGATAAGCGGTCGGATATAGACATCACACCGCTGCTAACTCTGCCGCTTCATTCAAACGGAAGCGACCACGAACAAATACAGAGACCCGCTTTCACGTGAGTTATGGATGTTAATAAGAAAAGATAAGCTTACGGTTCTGTGACGGGAAGCTACAGCATCCTATCCTGGAACCTGACTTTGGACTGTTCTGCTTCTCGTTTCCAAACCAGAGCAGAAGAACGTCGTGGACGGGGAGGGGCTTCCTTGGAAAGCAGGTGTGAGTGACATCCATCTCAGCCAATCAGAATAAAGCATGGCTGAAGGGAGGGCAAAAAAAAGGTATTCTTTTGACTGACCATAAAGTGACGTAGACACAAAAAAGGGGTAAATCAATCAAGGTGAGTTAAACGTCAGGCAGCGGGGTGTCAGGTAAGTTCCTGTTAACTGACGCAAAGGTCATGTGATTGACGCACACTGTAGGCCATTATAGTTTTCTGTTGATACAACAAGCCTCTCAACTTCCAAGATAAGAAAGTCACTTGCATGTTTTGCATTCCTATAATGCTGCTCGTATTATTGAATATAAACTAATTGTTTAATGATATCAAAACCAAAATGATCAGCTTTTACAGGTAAGACAAAGTCCCACTGAACTACATGTCTACATAAAATAAGGTCCTAAAAAATCATTTTTAATTCCTTTTATTCTTGAGTAATAACCACGATTCAATTGATTCAATCAAGTGATATACTAAAATAACATACAAACTTTGAACCAAAGAGTCAAAACTGTCCCTGATTAGGAAATGAAAATAGAGAATATCTGCTTGTTCATCATTTCTATCAGCATAATCTACATAGCACCATGTGTTTTCAATATGATCAGATCTACACAGTACAAACACTGAAAAAACAAAAGAAGATAGTAAAACTAGTAGTTAACAGTAGATAGCATGTTTTTATGATAAGCCTGGTGTTGTTGCTTAATAACATAGTTGATAGTCCAGAGACATATTGGTTGGCAATTTTCCTTAGACGTTTTGGTCGCAGAAGATAACTGCTGACTGTATACTTAAATGATGAGTAAGTGAGAGATGTGTGATTGCGCCCAGACAGAATGAACAAGTGGGCGAACAAATGAGCATGTGTTTGTGTCTCTGCTTAATCCGCCATGATTTCCCTGAAAAGCTCTGCTCCTCTGCCGTCCTTGTGGCTCGGTGCACCACCCTCATGCTGTGGATTTGTTTAACCAGCAATACAAATTCCCTCCTTTGCATGGGCATGAGGCTGATTTCCTGCCTGGTTTTATTTCTATGGCAACAGAAGGAAGGAAAAACATAGAAAACAGGACAAAAGGGATGCAAGGGGTGGGGGGATTCTTTGAAAAGGAGAGCAAGAGCTGGGTGTGTCCAGTAACTTAGAATCAGCAAAACCAATCATTTGGTGTAAACGAAAAGGAGTGCAGCCCTGCTATGTCATGACTGCGACTAAGAGAGAGAAGAGAAATTGTTTGCATGCTATTGAATTATAGCTCTCAAAGAAGAATAGAAAAAAAGGAGGTTGTTACCTCTGTTTTTTTTATCACGTCTCTCATTTTTAAACCTTGCCACATTCCTGCGGAGCCTACTCACCAAGGGTGTGTTTGTAGCCACAGGGGACACACCCTGGGCTCGTCCACTGCTCAGACTTTGTGAACTATGCCTGTCTGCACACAGAGATGCCTTAGACTTAAAATTTACCAGATTTAAAAAAATGTTGCTTCTCAAATGAGATATTGTCACATGTCCCTATTGGAGCATGAGGAGGAAGAAATACTTGGAAAGTTATTTATATCACTTATCATATCGCTGTCACTTGCAATATACAGGGAGAAGCAAGACATGCACATACTGTACTGTACTGGTAGATGTGTGTATTACAGTGTCATCTGTAGGTTAGCTTTGGTTACTGCACACAGAGTGGCTTCTGTTCACAGAGGAAACTGTTCCACCCAGGAGGGCCTCATGTTGTTTACACTTCACACAGACGCTTGCCATTTACTAGTATGAGTAGAGGCGTTTTTAAGTTTAAGTTTAAGAGGAAGGTCATGAAAGGGAGGCAACTTCATTCCAACCATCGGACATTGGTGTTTTGGAGATGTTTTCAAAGCAAGTTAAATATATAATGATTGATGTGCAAATTATTTAAATGATGTCTAATCTAAAACAGACAACATGTAAAAAGCTGTGACTTTAAAAAATTTCTTATGTGGAATTTAATGTTAGCAAGATGCTTTTAACCATTTTATTTTTGCACAATAGATAAATATTTCTCTGTATATTTTCTTTTCCTTTGGACAGTCATGATAATAATCAATGTTTTTTTTTTTAAATAAATGACTGAGATAAAAGTTAATTACATGGAAACAAAAGTGAAATGATCAAAAGCAAACACACTAGGATAACAAGCACTTATTTTGGTATCAGATTCCCAAACTATTAAGTAGACATGGCTCAGGCAGGTTTACTTATGCAAATTTTTAATTAGATGAAATATAGTCACAGAAAAACTACTTTATCACACAGTAGACAGAAAGGTTAAAAAGTTGCACAGGGAAACCATCGACACTGTTTCTTCACAACTTACATTCTGAAAGGTTTGGGAATTGAAGAGGCAGCTGTTTTGTTTTACCTTGAAAACAAAATATAGATTTTAGCTTTTTAATATTTAGGGCGCCCTGCGATGGACTGGTGAGCTGTCCAGGGTGTACCCTGCCTGTCGCCCAAAGCCAGCTGGGATAGGCTCCAGCTTCCCCGCGACCCTGAATTGGATTAAGCGGTTTAGAAAATGAATGAATGAATGAATATTTAGGGCCTCACTTGTCATTATTTTTGTTTCTATATTTTCATTGGGTTACAGATCTGGAACGCATAATGGTCAGCTCAGTATCAGCGTTTATTACAGAGGTCCTATTGTATTATCTGCTGAACATGGTTTGGTATTGTCTTGCTTAAATTGTTTGGCTTTAATAGTGTCTTCACAGATGTGCAAGTTAATTAACCTATTTTCTCTTTCTCGAACCGATAACACCCAGGTAATGTGGGCTTTCTACACCGCATTTCAAATTTTTTGGTTAGGATTCAGTTTTGCTTTGCATGATAAAGTAACTTGTATTTGTGGATGCACCAATTAACTTTGATCACAGACAACAAGTTAAAGAAACACTATGTCACTGACTTGTTTTAAGGAACAGTAACTTTAATTATGTGAATTCTGGAGCCTTAGCCAGCAAGCAATTTCCTGATGCTGAAAAACTACTCTTCCCAACTCATACGTCTGAGATACCCCACAACGTTTGAGTTTTGTAAGTTTTGTGTTGCCCACTGTGTCACAAATCAGCAAGCAGATAGAACACACTGCACATTGTGGCATATGGAATCCCAAGATACTGGTCCTGGATGAAGAGAGGAAAAGAAAAAAAAGACAGACTGAGAGATAAGACAAGTCAAGTTCAGAGTACAGGTAGGATGCAAGACAGATGCTGAATTAGCCATTGGTACTGAGAAAATCTGTCAGTCTGTCAGTATTTCAGTGCATCTTTAAAGGTGGAGTATGTAAGATTTTCAATATTTTCAAAATAAATTAACTAAAAAAAAAAAAACTACAATCATAATTAGATAGTTTTTTTTAAACATGTAGGTTCCAGTCTGTCCTTATTTGATCTGTTATTAAATTACAAATTTAATTAATGACAAAGACCCTTCTTAAATGTTTGCCTGCAAGTAAAAAAAAGTGCTTTTTGTCATTTGTCATTAATTAAACTTTGTAATTTAATAACACATCAAATATGGACAGACTGGAACCTACATGTTAAAAAAAACTAACTAATTATGATTGTAGTAATTTTATTAGTTAATTTATTTTGAAAATATTGAAAATCTTACATACTCCACCTTTAAAAGTGTTTTTATTACAGACCTGTATCTGTTTTTAATGCAGCAATACATGAATGCACTAAATTGACAAACACCTTTAAAATGGATTTTTTTTTTTACAGTACTTGAAGAGATTTTTCTGGACTTTCTGAATGTTTTAATGATATTTTGTGTGTAGTCAATAAAACTGTAATACTCCAAACAATTTTAACTGGTAAACTATTTACTCACACAGTTTATTAGATTGGTGAACCCCTCTTTACTTTCTTAGACACTTAGCTTCTCTGTTGTGCATTTCAACATTTACAATACTCTCCTGTGAATTAGTGGTAAAATGAATTTTAGAGAAATCATATTAAACATAATGCCTGTGTCCAATTTAAACAAGCATGCATTTTTTAGAACAGTTAACCAAACTGAGGTCAGACCTGGATACTTGTTGTCCCCACCTAAAACCTATGCATTACATATTTTAATTCCAAGGTGAGGATATGAATGTGGTTTTAAATGTGGTAAAATAAACTCTACTGGATATGCAGAAATGCCATCCAGTGTAATGTTTACCTAGATATCAATTTTAGATTCACACTTAGCTAATTCTATTGTTTCTCAAATGTAAAAGTGTTTGATTTGTAGGGTCATGTACAAATGTACTGAAGGCCTTTCTATTTTGACACGATGGTTTGATCTTAAAGATTAGCATAGCCAGTAATATTGAATCTTTTTGGACTTTAATTTTCTGCATTGGTCTTTAAAATAACATTGATCAATGCATTAAAATGGGATGCTCACTAGCTTTTTTCTTATAAGTAAGCTAATGTGTTCCAGTCACTGAAGGAAAACTTTCACTATCTTCATATTCACTCTCTGGGGGTCTTTACCAGAGTTCATGGCAGTCCAGTATTTTAGTAGAGAAGAGCAAACCAAAGAGCAATTAGGGAAAAATACTCAGGTCGACACTTCACCTGCTTGGTCATCCAGTCTTACTTAAGTATCTCTGAAGAAGAAAGAAATGAGCAAAGTGAACCTTTCTGCATTTACATGTCTGCAGGGGGCGATGTTGGACACCAGTGCAGCAAAGGGACTTGAACAGCTGCAGATCAGATGTCTCTGCCTTAATCACTGACTGACGACTTTGTTTTAATGACTCACAAAGGCCCCGCTTTTCTTCTCTCTTGTTTGTGACTTGCACTGCATTTTGTTAGACAGAGCAAATGCTGATCCAGAGATCACGTCCATATGCATGTATTTGTGCTTGCTTTTATCTTTTTGTGTGCACATACACTTCTTACACTGATTTCAAGGTGCTTGAGTGCTTGAGTGTTATCGTGTGTTCAGTTCAGTGAGCCTAACATCTCAAAGCATTATGTTGCATGAGTGTCATTATGTGACTGGACCTGATTATGGGTTTGCAGACAGTTTCTATTAGACTTGTCAGATCAAAGGGCTTGCCTCCTTAATACATACACAATCTATCCTTTACACTACCCCCCTTATTCCTCTATCTCCCCCACCACTCTCTTCAGAATTTCAACAGGGAATAGCATGCTCTGTAATTTTTTCCAGATGTTTCAGTACCTCCCTTCCTCCCTTTCCCTGCTCTGTTCCCTCCATTCTTAAAGCTCCCAGGGTTGACTGAGACCATAAAGGCTCTCCCAACCCTTCTTCCTTTCCATTCCCGTGTTACCCCTCCCCGACTTGTTCAACACACTGGCCTCAATAACGAAAGGCGGCCCCAGGAGGTCAGGCAACAGAGGCTGGAGCTTTTCCCAAAGCAGAAACACATGCCATTAAACATGGTTCTCAGTCGTTTGTGCATTCAGCACTGATGGTGCAGCTGCTTGTGACTTTCTTTTTTGGCATTGGATTTGATGGTATTATTCGTCCTTTGTCGTTTCTGTCCTTGCCAGTCTTTTCTTTTCTCCTGTCTTTGATGGGAACCAGCTGGGGAGCTAATCAGGGGAGTAGTGGGAATGTGGATGGCTGCAGGCATGGGGCCCAGGTGTTGCTCTCAGTCTTCCTCCAGCATTTATCCACTTTTTGGCACCTGTAAAACATGTCCTCATCATCACATGCTTCACTCAAAGGAAAGTCTCTTTCACCATCTCTCTCTGATTGCAGAAACACACTCATATATCCCCTCGCAAACAGTCAGACGTGCACATTGTTAATGCATCGGAGCGTGGAATGAATCTGTGATCCACAGCTGAAGCACTTAATGATACAAGCAGCTGTTACTTGTGTAAAGCTTCCTCTCAAACCCAGTGAAATACACTCAAAATCCCACCTTCTCATTCACATTTTTAACCTGTATGAGAGCTTAAAGACTAGAGCAAGTATAAGCTCACATGAATAAACATGCATTGTATCTGTTCTTGTGCTCATAATTCTGCAAAACTACATTCAAACCATGGAGTCACACATGCTTTCCTTACCACACAAGGGGAGTCTGTTACTCTAAATTTTTTTCTGTTGATACGAGTTCATTTCTGTATGTAAAGTACATCCAATGCTGCACACCGTACCCCCTGATTAGTATGACAGGTTTAGGTATGAACCAAGTCATGTCTCTGATTTGAGGTCTGCAAGAAATCTGAGATGCTACGATCTCTGCATTTAGACATAAAACAAATTATGTTTGTACATGTGTTTGTATTTATTTGAAGCTAATTATCTGTGCTGTGAATCCTGTTTTAATTGGTGTAATATTATATGAGGTATGTGTGCAAAATGTAGATCATCATTTATTACCCTCTGTCTTAAGTATGTTAATATATCCATATTATATCTTTGTTTATAGAGTGGCACCCCAGGGTACATTTTCTGTTGCTGCAAATAGCTAAGTGAACGGAGGGTGACTTGATTTCCTAAAGGCAAGAAGTTGATGCATTTGTTCAATATTTTATGATATATTTCCTTTCTTTGGAATATATTTTCTAAATTAGAAAAGAAAAATCCCTCAAGCTAGATTCATGCACCTTGCATAGCCAGTTCTACCTGTGCATATTAAGAGTTATATTTCTGCCTCTGGGCTTTTTATACACAGCTAGAAGTCTTTATCATCCACCACAGCCAATCACAGTGTGTTTACACCAAACATGGGTAGCAACCATGCTAGTGGAACACCAAAATGCATAATTACACAAGCAGAAGCAGTGTGATTCCATTCTTTGCAGTGCTTTTATTTGCTTGGCCATGTAGCTTGTCTGAACCACCAGACAGTTTGAGATATCAGAAACTGAAGTGATGGGTTTTTCTCCAACTCATGACTACATTTTCTTGGATTACATATCAGGCTCTATAGTGTTACAGGTATAAACTTTATTTACTGAAGTTGCATGTAGAGATTTGGGTAAATAATCTTATGATGATGGTGTGTGCACCACCTCAGAGTTTTACCGAAAACGTGCTTTGGATGTTTTGCAGTCGTAAAGCAGTTTTGATTCCTCTTTGAAAACAACAATCTCGCTTTGTTTTTGCAGTCGTTATTTTAAAATATTCTGTCTGAATGACTTAAAATGAATCTGTTTTGTTCTGATCTACAGCCATTTGCTAATTTGGTTATAAACAAGAGGTCAAAAATTATGTTCTTTTCACCTTTTCCTGATTTGAAATATTGTTGTAGAAATCTTGTTTTAATTCTCACCTATTCTAACATGAACTTATTGGTGCTAGATTTAGCTCCAGCTGGTTGTTTTCTGTTGTTGACAAAATAACATTAACTCACTCATATGGACTTGTTGCTAAGCTTTTTTTGTATTCTATTGTTAAGATTTGCAAATAAAGTATATGTTATTTATTAAAACCCTGACTCTCCGACAGAAAAATAATCCTCTTATTGTTTGTTTTACACATTTATTGAGCATAATTCCTCTAAGCCTGTCTATGAGATCAGTTGTATTGGAAATAGTTTTCATAAACAATATTATTTTCCTTGTAAAACAATGTAAATGCATATAGGTAAATATAAAATATTTGATATAGGTATTGAGAGAATCACATATTTATGCAAGTAGATGTACTGCAAACTCAAGGGACAAAGTAGTCAAGGTGAAGAAATCCCTCTTTTTCTCCCTTGTTTACAATATGCTGTTTTAAATACCAGAAAACTTCACAGAGAAAATGCATCACTCGAATAACCTACTTAAGCTGCAGCATCTCGTAGCCACACACAAACCAACTTGTCAGCACTGACCTGGATGTGTTTCATGTCATACAGACTTTCTAATGCCCATGAACTCAGGTTGATTGGACAGCAAGGGCCCCGCTGAGGCCGACTTTTTGTCAAGTACACATTGACATGTGGCTGTGTTGTTCTCAATAGGCTCTATTCAGCTTGTGTGAATGTGGGTCAATACACTTTTCTCCTGCATCAGTCTAACAGTCTAACATAACTCCCACTTTAAACATTGTTTACCCCCATCCTCACCCAACACATATATCCATATTTCAGTCTTTCTGTTCATTCCACACACACTGAGCCCCCTCTGGAGTGAATCATTCATTCTCATTCCTCAATAATGTAGAGTTAAAGTCAATCTAGAAGTTGTTTTTTTTTTGTTTGTTTGTTTTTTTTTTTTGCGGTAAAGACTAAAAGCTAGTCTGTGGTGGTTAAACTTTTGTTTATTCCTTGAGACTTTGAGACAGAACAGGCAACCGCCATAAAACAATTAGACAGCTCCCACTGTGTCTGCTTTTCTCGATGTGTGTGTTCCATGGAAGAGGGACCCGAGACAGCCATAGATACAGAAGTGTGTGTATGTTTGTGTGAGGATGTGTGAGCAGAGGATCCATAGAGAAATCCAACAGAAAAATGGTCAGACAGGAAATGACCTCCCAGTGAGACTGGGCATCCCCATGGATTTTAGTTCTCTCCTGTCTCTCACAGTCACTCAGGGCTATTATGTCTGATGTTTTCCAGCAGATATGCATGAGAATGAATCTGCTCGGGGAATTCTTTCAGCATGGGCTGGGAATGCAGAGAGCTGCAACAGTCATGCGTTAGCTCAACTCTGGAAACCATGACCTCACTTCAGCCTCAAGAGTGGTTGAAAAAGCACATGCGATTTTATCCTGCGAGGCTGTGTATCCATTTTTGTTCTTAAGGGTTAGATAGTTGGTCACGCATTTTGTTTACAAAGTTGAAAATTCTCAAATCAGACATTAGCATCACATTTTTCATGTGACAAACAAAGTAGATAACAGTAATGATTTGTTCATAGCTAGGCCTCATATCAGCATTTTATCCAAGAGGGGGAATGTATGGCAAGAAACAGATTGTGATCTACCTCAGTTTGGTTTGTGATGTTGTCAGGTGAACCCAAACTATCCACAAAAGGTTGAACAATTTGTCAGTGAATCATGGGGAAAGTGAACTTATGTATATATTAAACCCCACCCAGTTTTATCAGAGAGCATTGCATAAAATTATACTGGACCAACATAAATTAAAATATTTAAAGAACTATACTTAGACTGTTCTCATTAAAAGGTGCATTTATTTCGCATGTTAGTAGGAATAATCTTTTGTAGTTTTGGAGTAACATTTCATGTTATGTATCCTAACCTGCATCATATAATTAAAATCATATCCCGACAACAGATAAATGCATATAAATGACAAAAGAAAGTTATATTCAGTCATGTTGACTTGGTGAAGGCTTTAAGGAAAGAAAAAAATAAAGAAAGAAAAGAATATTTGACTCTGAATGTCTCATTTCTAACCAAGAGCAAACATCAAGATATTTTTTTCTAAAGTCTGTATAAAAGCAGTTTTAATAAACCAATAAAAACTTAATGTCAGTCAATCACTGTGAAAGCCATCCTGCAAACTTGTCATTGCAGGAGCTAAACAGAAAATCTCTGGATGTTTTTCCCGACAAGGAACAATATTTAACAAACCAGCTAAGCATCTGAACCAGTGATGTTTGGTTTATTTTAAACTCAAAAGAGCAAAATTTGTTCTATTTGTTTTTTATTTCTAATTGTTATTTATATGAATGTTTTTGTGTTATGGAGGTGGCAAACATTTTGGGACATTATCTCAGTTCACTTTCTAAAGTTCATCCTTTAATTTCTTTAGCTTTGTCCCATATCCAGTTCATACTGACCTTATGACTTGACCCTACCTCCCATTTTTCAGAGATAAAGTCCTTTTTTTAATTTGTAGATTACAGGGTTTTGGTCATCTTGCTCTTTAATTAGGTCTCTTTTTGGGGGGGAGGGGCTGTTTGAAAAGCGGACCCTTGCTCCTTTATCCCTAAAAGAAAATTCTAAAAAAAACCTTATCTACCTTGGCCCCACAAGCCCATGGAAAAAACAGTTGCTTCTTTTTAAAGAAGACATATGACCATACTGTACCTCAGTATGTCAGTACCATTGAAGAACAGTTAGTTATTGCGGTCAAATCCCTATTGGTCTTCACAGCTCACTGAAAAGCCATTTAGGCTTTAAATATTCAGTTTTATGTTCTTCTGTTTGTGAATGTGAAGCTTAATTTACTCAGTTGTTGAGAATAGTGCTTTTGACTGAAAATTGTGCTTTTTGTCTTTCAAGGTGTCGTAGGTCTTTATTTTTTTTCCCCCGTCAACTGGATCAGTTCAGCATATTCCTCAGAACAATGTTTCCTATTTGCCTCCATGTTCCTCCCTTTAACTTATAATTTCTCAGTTTTCTATTATCATTTCAATATTGAAGGAGATAAAACAAAATAACCTGTTAAACTTTCCTGTGTCAGCGGCAGGAAACGGTATATAACCATTAAAGGTTTTTCTTTCAAAAACGGTTTAACCTTTAAAAAAAAAAAAACAACCTGCAACTATGATGAAGTCCACTTGTGGGTTTTGTGCAGCCTCTGCCATCGTATAAATACTACTAACCCCCCCCCCCCCCACACACACACACACACACACACATGCACACGTAAATTTAAGATCATTAACTCAGATTTGGCACATTTCCCCCTCAGTCTGAACACATGCTTGTCGATCTGAATTCTTCATCTGGAAATGGGAACCATCTATGCTTGTTAGGATCCCCCCCCCCCCATCAATTAAAAGGCATGTTAATGAAAGACTATGCATTGCAGTTACGCCTGATAATGGTACTCCAACTGTACAAAGTGAATGCAAATTTTGCTGATGTGTTTGCCTTGGCACTGCTAATTTGTCTCCACATTCTTTTAGCACACATACAAAGAAAAAAAAAGAAAGAAAATTAAAATTCTGTTTTATTTATATCAAACTTCCTAAATGGATTATGCATTTGGGGCTTTGCAAAATCTATGTGGCTGCTTTGCATATAGTTTGTTAAAAGAAAAATAACAAAACAAAAGAAAAAAGTCAGGAGTTCTCGTGGGATTCCCTGGGAAGGATATCTTCCTGTCTGCTTTGTCCATACCATGGACTCGATCCAGACCCCCGGTAGCTGCGGGGGCGCGCACAAAACTCGGTCACAGGGATTCTCAGTCGCCTCCCCCAAGCCTGTGTGCGTTTGATTATCTGCGTGCACGCGCAGTTTTGGATTGCGTGCGTCAAGAAATGTGCACATCTGGTTCTGGCAGGGTCGCAGAGTTGCAGGGGAGGGACTTTATAGAACGTGTGAGTATTTGTGTGTGTGTGTGTGTGTGTGTGTGTGTGTGTGTGTGTGTGTGTGTGTGTGTGTGTGCGCGCGCGCTGAGCGCCTGAACTCTGTAATTCACTGCAGATGACCAGTTTTTGGGGGGTTTTTTTCGCTGGGGGCTTGACTTGAGCGCTTCCTCAGACAGCACCAGAGCGCGCTGGACTAATTGATTTGCTGTTTAGATGCTGCAGCTCAACCATGATGTGTGCGTAAAATGTAGGACGCATTTGGCGCAACAAGTGAGAAATGGAGGGCTCGGTCTGCAGGATGACAGAGAAAAGCGGCCACTGCACCTGAACACGAATGAAAGCGAATGCTGCATCTCTTTGTGGCTATACCAGCCGTGCCGTGGGAATGGATACAACAAGGATATGCTTTTTTCTGCTGTCGCTTTGTGGGTTCGCATCTCCCTCACCGGCGATGGACTTCTGTCCCGAACGCTGCGACTGTCAGCATTCACAGCACCTCATGTGCACCAACCGCGGGTTGCGCACTGTGCCCAAATCCGCAGCGACGGTGTCTGATGACAAGCTGGTCTTCAGCCTTGGGGGTAATTTTATCGCCAACATCTCTGCCTTCGATTTCACGCGGTACATCAACCTCGTAAGGCTGAATTTACAATACAATCAGATTGTAAATATTCATCCAAAAGCATTTGAGAAACTTTCCAACCTGGAGGAATTGTATTTGGGACATAATCTTTTAACAGCTGTACCTGTTGGAACTTTGCAGCCACTAAAGAAACTAACTATTCTTTATGGAAATAACAATGCCATTAGGAAAATCCCACCAGCACTCTTCTCTAACTTGGATAATCTTGTTAAATTACGCCTGGATGGTAATGCAATAGAAGTTTTGCAGGACTCTGTTTTTAAAAGTTTGACAAGTCTACATTATCTTCACCTGGAATCCAACAAAGTGCAGCACATACATAGAAATGCCTTCTCCAAACTGAGTAGCCTGCGCTTTTTAAACCTGGCCCACAACAAGCAGGGAGCTGTGCGCAGTGCCCTTACATTTTCTCAGCTCAGAGCTCTAACAACTTTGCTATTGTCTGACAATGAAATCCAATACATCGAAAACCATGTCTTCAAAAACCTGAAAAAGCTCTCCAAGCTCTCCCTTAGCAACAACAGAATCTCTCGTTTGGGCAAAGACACTCTGAGGGGACTGTCAAGCCTCAGAGAGCTTCTGATCGATGGCAATGAGTTGATGGAAATCCCTGCCGGTCTCCTTGACCCTCTAGAGCGTGTGGAGGAGCTGGATTTCAGCCGAAACCGAATCACTAATGTGGACTCTTTGGCCTTTTCCAGACTTAAACACCTGAAAGTACTTAAGCTAAAGAACAACTTTCTCACCAGTCTGTCTGGTGACATTTTCGTCCTCAACAATGTACTATATGACCTTGATCTCCATGGCAACAACTGGACATGTGATTGCCGCCTGGAGGAGCTGAAGAGATGGATGACTGCTGCACACTCTCAGGGCAAACTGTTGACAGTATTTGTGCAGTGTCATTACCCAGCTAGCCTTAGAGGGAAATATCTGGACTATGTGAATAGCTCCCAGTTGCAGCCCCTTGGCAACTGGAGCCAATTTTGTAAGAATGGAGCGGGGCCTGAAGAGAGTCGGTCAGGCGGTGTGGTATTCAAGGTGGAGGATGGAGTGAGAGGAGTGTTAGATGCAAAAGATGAAGGGAAGAAAGGTGAAGACACTCTGCAAACTGGTGAGAGAAACAGCACAATAGAAGAGGAAAAGGAAAATATGGGGAATCCGAGGAGGGATGAAACCATGAAGAGGAGAGAAGGAGAAAAAAGGAAAAGAGAGGGACAGGAAGATGTGGGTGTCCAAGGAGACCAAAGGGGTCCAGAGGTTGCAGAATCCTCTATCCTAAAAGGAAAGAAACCAAAGAGGGAGTCACGACCTGCTGCAGAAGCAGGTGGGAAGCGTGCCAAGGGGAGACGCAAGTCAAATGTTATTTCCAAAACTGATCCATCAACCACTTCCACATCTAGTCATACTATTAACATCAGATTCAGTACGAGTTCTCCTGCCCAGGCAGGAGCAAAATTTGATCTTCTGAGGTCAGATCAGGACGAGAATTTGCCTGTAATCACAGATCCATGCTTGTTCAACCGCTATTTTATTGCTAATGTGTCAGTGGATCAAGTTACATCCAGTACTGTAACTGTGTGTTGGACCACAAGGGATCATCATCCCTACACACCAAGACTAAAACCAGGCCTAGATGAAGTCCACTATCGTGTTATGTTTGACAGATTTGGCACCCCTGATCGTTTCCCTCGCTATGTTTACGCACGTGGAGCATCTCGGTCTGTAACCCTTCGAGAACTCAGCTCAGGAGTCACCTACATGGTCTGTGTGGAAGGAGTGGTTGTTGGATCTGTGTGTCAAGTTGCACCACGGGACCACTGTGCAGGACTGGTCACCCTTCCTGAGGAGCTAAGCCATGGAGCCGCGTTGACCTCTGACCTCCAGCTGGTAACTATAGCAACCCTGGCAGGGAACGCCATTCTGCTGCTCGTCATCGGTGGGATCTGGCTGGGACGGAGTTTGAAAAAGAAGTTGCAGAAGAGGAAGTCGGCCGTCCACGTGCGGCACATGTACTCCACCAGGAGACCGTTTCGCCCTGCCATGGCAACTGCCTCAGTGTCCACTGACTTCACCAGCTACCAGAGCAGTCGACCAGCACGACTTGCTCCACTAGAGGAGGGAGACCTCATTGAGTTCCCTTGTGATCGCTTTTTAGACAGCTGTAGCGTTCGCAGAGACAGTGACCTGTAGCAGCCTCTCAACGAACCCAGACCTGTAAATATTGACACTGTACAGCATAGACATATGTACACTTACTTATGGTTTACATCTTTGTTCTCTTCAACAGACATTCTGCAGCATTATACTATAAGCTTCTTTGCAGCTAAAAAAAAAAAAAACTCACGTGACAGCTTCTGTCTGGAGTAAACTGTCTGCATAACAGCTGAACTAATAAGGTTCTTTCCAGACTCAAAAGGAAATCCAGTTGCTGACTTCCCCTTCCTGCTTTGCGCCTTTCCTCTTTCATTTCCGTGCACCTGCGAGTGCCTCTTAATGTTATGAGCTCAAGTGTACACATATGAATGTTGTACCACTGATTTCAACGATGGTGCTAATACTGAATTCACAGACATTGTATTGTCTTATTTTTTTGTACAGAATGTAATAATGGCTGCTGGATGGCAGGTTAAAAAAAAAAAAAACTTGTACTTTTTTGTACCATTATAAAAAAAAAACTTATGTTTTATACTTTAATTATGGGTCTTTATATAATTGTGCATTACACAAAGAAGTAAAATTCCCAAGAATGTGACAGATTTTCATTTCAGTGTGGATTGTTTATTCATGGTAGACATAATGCCGTTTCCATGGCTACTGAGTGAAAAGATTATTTTTCCAAGGATTCAGGAAATATATAAGACGCAGCCTACTACATGCTGTTTATATGTGAAATACAAAGTATTCACACAATAAGAAGATTTGAAAAAAACTTTGACGCTACAACATTTTTTTGCTCATGAGTCTCAGGGAGACAATCTGTCCATCTTTACTACAGTAGTCATATCAAATTACCCCTTTTGTTGTATTTTAAAATATAGATAAATAAACCTGGTAATAAGTTGTTGGAAACACAACTATGTGAGCTTGTCAGAATGATGTCTGGAAATGGTTAGCAGCCGCTTTGTTTGAGTCAACAGGGTGGAGTGTCTCCTTGCAGCATTTAGTCAAAATCACTCACATGCAAAAACACTTCTGCACGCAGACATGCATGCACACAAATTATATATATCATCAGCTCAACTGACATGTCAGACATTACAGCTAAGGACAGAGCAATCGCAGATATTCTGCATGGATAAATGACCGCTAAAAATGGACAAACTATCATTAGTTAATATACAATTTATATAAAAAAAGGAATAAGTTCCTTTTTGTGCATATCTTACATTATATAATGACAAATTTATATGTGTGGTTTTGTTTTGTACCACAAAACCTTCGTCATTCTGACAGATTTGTGGTTAAACATCACTGACAAAAGTAGACACTAGATGGCAGAGTAGACCACAATGTCTACAGAGCCAACCTGATAACCAGTCTCATGTTCTTAAACAGACAAAAAAGCTCTATGTCAAATAGTCATTAAAAAATCACATCAAAATACCAGAATAAGTCTTTATTTTAGCATTAAATTTACAGCGATTGTCCACATCTTTACAATACAAAATGTGTAATTAAGTGTAAAGTAGCTGTCAGGGTTTTAGACATGAAGTGCAATTTATAGTACTTTGGTGACTCAAGGCAGTTGTGTTACAAAAAAGGTGCCTTACAGGAAATACTGTACAATTGTCTTTTAAATGGCTTTTCCAACATAGATGTAAATTGGACTGACTTCTATTTACAAAACTATGAAATTCCAAAGCTAAAAGCATAATTTTGCTTTAAACCTTTTATTTATTAAAAAAAAAAAACACACAGTTGTATTGTTTATTGCAAGCGGCCTTTGCTTGAAACAAAAGGCATAAGGTGTGCAAGAACAGCTGCTCATTTAGAAATATAAACTAAAAAAATGAGTTTTGTTTTGTTTTTTTCTATAAAAAAAAAAAATTTGTGCAAGATTTGCAAACAAACAATATTTTTAGGTGGAAGGTCACATGAGATGGTTAGATTGATGTAAACAGAAACAAGCATTTTCTGCATGAACACAGGATCCAGTTGCCATGTTACCATCACTGATTTTTAAAAATTTTTTTTTTTTAAAGAAGGCTCACAGATAGTTTTATTTTGCACATGATATGAAAAATTCTACTCCTGGTCTTCTCCTCAACCAGAAAACTGACAACAATATAAAAAAAACTTTTCAGTGCTTGAGTGGATCTATAAATCCCTCTCAATCCAGTTAAGTATTTCATCTAAATGTAGAAGACTAGTTCCCAGGTGGGGGGATGTGCCCGGTGTCGCCTACAGCTGTTGTAGAGGTGGAAATGCTGTTGTGTTGGATGTCTTGGAGATGAGACCCAGGACCTGCAGGGTTGGGACTTTCTCCTGAGCTCACCCCTGCAGCTGGACACAGAAACAGCTGTCAAAGTCACTGATAATGTGGCGAACTGTCCGCTCTTGGAATGAGCCTTGCCATCACTTCATTTTGCACATGTAATTGATGAATAAAAACCCATTGGAGTTCAAAGTAAATCAAAATATCTATTTTTTTATTTGACATTTGATACTGTACATACAGGTGAAAAGAAAACAATAGAAACATATGACTATAGGACATGGCAATACTGTATCACACTTTGTTCTCTGATGCTTTTAAAGCACATAATCTTTTTTTAAGGCCAAAGAGCACTGTATTTTTTTTTTTTTTTTTTATTTATTTATTTATTTTTTTTACTATTTTTCAAAACAGTCAAATGTTAATCTGAACATTAACCCTAACCTGTCTGGAGTGCAAGATCATTAGAATTTAATATGTTGAAGTAGTATGACAAAATATGGTATCATTCCTTTAAATGGAAAGTTGATAGTGCAGAGCTGTGCCTTGATTGGCTCTCCTTAGGAATGAAAGTGCATTGCTTCATTTGGGGTCTGTGGGGTAAAAAGCAGTTTTGTTTTGTTTTGTTTCGTTTTGCTCTGTAAGACACCGTTTAAGGTTTCTTTGTAGAAATGTTCTTAATTCAATGGCGATATTTTAAAAGGTGCACACATAACGAAGAGTGAACCTAAATTATATCCTTAACAACTGTAGAGGATGATCTGGAAAAGATGCTGAGCTTTCTAGACAGAAGTGAGGGGTTTATGGGGTTTTACTCACTGGGGTACCCCTGTACCTCTCTCTGCCGAGCCGTGACCGGACAGTCCTTGTGGGTGAGCAGAATCTGCTTCAGCTGACCCACCTCTGACCTCAGTGACGTCACCTCATTCTGGGAAGACATAGATAGATGATGGTAAGTATCTTCCTGTCTACTTTGTGTGAATGTTAGTAATTGTGTCTGTACAGAGTACGTCCCACCTGTAGTTGTAGATTTGTGTGTGTCAGCTCTTCGGCTTTCTTCTCCAGCGATGACACCCACAGTTTCCTCTTCTGCCGGCAACGTGTGGCCGCCGCCCGGTTACGTTCAAGAAACTTCTGCCTTCGCTCATCAGGGTCCTGCTCTGACGTCTTTCTGCGACGGCCACCTCCCACAGTCCCTCCTCCACCACCACCGCTGCAGCTGGCACTTGCTTGTACTGCGTGCTGAGAGGGGTGCATTTGCTGTGCAACTGGTGATAACTATAACAAAAAATATTTGGACAAAACAAGATGAAAATGAAGCAAACTCAAAATTAAAGAACAAAAATAGTTCAATGTAATGCCTTGCACCTGTGCTGGAGCTGACAGCGGAGGTGCTGGCGGTGAGCTCTGGTGCAGGCGTGAAGGCGGTGATTGATGAGCCTGAGCATGTGGTACATTCCCTGACTGATGAAGATGGTGGCTTTGTGTGCCTCCCAAGTGTTGTGGAGGTGGAGGATGGCATCCCTGTTGGTAATTAAGTGGCGGTGCTGGAAGCTGTGGAGGATGAGGATTATGATGATGAAGGTGCTGAGGTTGATGTTGGGGATGGTGCTGTTGCTGTAGTGGAAGTGCTTGGTGGCGCTGTGACATCATCTCTATCATGTGTCCCATGGATGACGCAGTTCCCATGGGAACCATTCCTGCATGATGCTGTTGGTAATGGTGACCCATCGTCTGTTTAGCTCTCTGAAGGGTAAAAAACAGAAATGGACTTCCTTAACAACTGCTTCTTTCCTCATTGTTAAGACAAAATGGTTCAATACATCAGTGGTGTAGTGCAGGGTATGTGGAGTATACCCACTTATATTTCAGTTAGCATTGAGTATACCCATTTCTAAAGCCCCTGTGATGCCTTTATGGTTACAAATTTCCCCACAAATTTACATCAACCAGCATTTCAGCTAATGTTACTGATGTTGGTGCAGTTAGCCAGCAGTTAGTCCATAGACATAATGAAGATGTTTATATGTCTAGCACTCTGATGCCCATGGCCTCTCTCTCTCTTTTTTTAAGGTAAAAAAACTGAGAGCATACCCACTTCTTGAGGGACCACTACATCACTGCGATACATTTGTACTGATTATGTACTGATGTACAAGGAAATTAATTTGGTCTTCTAACACCAGATGGTATTTTCTGCAGTTTAACATGTCATTTTCTTCCAGTCTGTTTGGATGCTTATTAATTTAGGTGGAATATCATAGATGTTACCAATGTTACCAACTACAGAGCTATCAGTTGTACAAGTTTTAATGAATAGTTCTTCAGTAAAGTATCGACCAAATGAGGGTTGTCACATATATATGTATATATATATATATATATATATATATATATATAAGTGGGTATACTCCACATACCCTGCACTACACCACATATATATATATATGTGTGTGTGTGTGTGTGTGTGTGTGTGTGTGTGTGTGTATGTGTGCGTGTGTGTGTGTGTGTGTGTGTGTGTATGTGTGAGCCAAAAGTGTTGTTGCTTGAAGCTTGAAGGTTTAAAAATCAGTGAACCAGGACAGTTTTCTGTCAGAATGTCCTCTTAGTTTTTCTAAATGGATAAACTTATTCCCAAGAGACTCTAATATCTCCTTTTCTGGACTTTAATTTCCAGTTTGTGTGCACTGTAGTTGTAATTGTAGGGTTCAATAGGATGCATGCAGTGAACCACAAATATTTTTTCTCCAAATGGTTTGTTGACAAGAGAAAGAAAATGATCATGCAGCTTAGTAATAGCAATCAGTGCTAGCATTAGTTAGCTGCTTAGCACTTGTTCTTTTCCTCTAAATAGCCTACCTTGTTTGTATTTAAATGGCACAGGACTTGTCAGTCTAGTAAGAATGACAACAGATCTTAAGTCATTGTTGTGAAATTATCGATATATATTTTTAAAGTGAAACTATAATCTGTCTTTAGAATAATCCAGTAGTTCAGGATTCAGAAGTTTAATCTCAAAATCAAAGAAAGAAAATAACAACTCAATATTGGGGTTTTTTTTCTTTTGTTTTTTTTTCCCTTTGCATTTGAAACAACACAAACAGATTAGATGAATAAACGACTAACTCTTCTTGCAGCCTTATTGGTAGATTATATGAAGATCTTATAGTAGATTTTTTAAAAAAAGTTTCCATCTCTTGTAACAGTTAGCTTAACTGCTACCATCAGCTAATTTGGTGGCTGTATATCAAATATGAGCCAACTGGCCCCTCTAGTATCAAGTAGCTGCTTTCCATAATATCTTAGCTCTCTTTAATGTCTGAAAATTAAAAGTACATCCACTGTCAGCAAAAAATCCCCCACAATAGTCCATCATTGCACTTTCTCCTAACTATTCACAACAGTGAAGACAAGTGATGATAAGAGAAATTATATTCTAATAAAATTGCTGCCATCTGCAGCTTGATACCTTCAAACTTTATCATCCCTGTGTATCATCTGACTAAACAGACTGTACAAGCTAAATAAAACCTCATCTCACCTTTCTCCCACACTCAGCGAGAGAGGGAGAGGCCATGTTTGGAGCATGACATCACCCCCCTCACTCCCCATCTCTGGCAGTTTTGCTATCTACTGGCTGTTACACAATATTTCTTTAAGAGAAAAAGCAGATATTTTTTTGTCTGTCTCTCTCTCTCTCGCTCACTCTGTCTCTCTTTGCCATTCAGGAATGAAAAAAGGGAGTACATTTAGCGGCTGCCAAGGATGAGGTCATTGGGCTGTCTTGTGCCAGCTTTACCAACTAACCAGGGTGCCAATCAAACACACTTGCACAGCCACACACACACAAAGCAGGACAGGACACGAGTGTTTCAGCTCTGTTTACTACATAGAAACACCCTGACGTGGCTCTGCTGATTACATCATAGCTCTCCTTGGCCTGGATGACACACCACGTTGATATTTCTGTCTGGAGGGATCAGTGAATGAAGACACGAAACTGTACATGAGATGTTGATCCACTTGTCAAATGTTTACTTTTCCACTCGAGCTAAGTACGGCCTTACTGCACAGCAGAGGCATGTTAATATGCCTCATGTGGTTTTAAAGGAGCAGGGTCCTATTTCACACCTTGGAAATGCAAACCACCTGATTAGAATTAAATACTGCACTTTAGATGCAGAACTCAGACTGTGTTACATGTGATAAGTGATAAGTTATATAAGGAGAAGTTAGAAGTAAGAAGTCTGTGGAAAATGGATTTTATTTGGCACACACTCTCAAGAATTATAAATAATGTAGTTCGTGTAAGATTGGCGTTTAGTTGTAATTCTTAAAGTGAGACCCTAAAGCACTATATCAGTGAGTGCGTTCATATATAGTGTGTGACCAAGAGTGCTTCAGATTTGAACATGGGAACAGACTGGGTCTGCAATCTAAAACTACTTTTCAGTTGCCACTCTATATACAAGCTCTGCGACGAGAAGCCATAACCTTTGTGAAAGAAAGAGCGGATGCAAGGCAGGTTCACAGTTTTCCCTTTGAAGTTGCTTTTGATAGCACAAACTTATTTAAAAATTCATTCAACATGCACCTTAAAGGGGGACATGCAAAATTCACAAGGGAAGCAATCGAGAGCAAGCTGACACAAGGAAAATAAAACAACCAAGACAATCACGGAGAGCATATAGACTATAGACTTCCTGTGACCCACAGCTGTGCAGATGTGTGCATTAGAGTCAAGTTACGCTCTGTTTCCTGTCTATTCCGATTAGGAAGAAAAAAGTCACACGCACAGACAGGGTGTGTTTTAGTTCGCCACAGGTACGATATTGACTGAAATATAATCCCAACTCACCAGATTTGTATAAATGGAGACTCTTTCAACATCATTATATGAATTAATCTAATGTATGAAAGTTGCTCAATTTGAAAATACCCTCCTTAAATTTTCACATATAATAAACACAGGGTGTTTTGGTGACAAGCACTGTGGTTTTCATCATCTCCTTATTTGATGAAGCACAAGACATAAAGAAAGAATAATAAAGATAGAAATACATCAACTTCTTCTCTAAACATTCAATAAACCTCTAAAAAGACATTCTAGTTTATCAGAATTAATCTGAACTAAAAGAAAAAACAATCTGGCTTTTAATTGGTATACATGTGGGTGCTGATTCATGTTTTTGGGAACACTGACCACACATATTTTACAGATTGCAAAGTATGGGGTCTTAGATGAGTCACACAAACAAAGAACACACATTTTCGGATGCAACTTACAGACTTGTTCGTACTAAACCCAAATAGTTTTTATAAACAGAGACTCTACATCTTTGCCTTATTCAGTATGCATAAATCTATAGATATTTCTTAAACTCTATAGCCCACCTAGCTATAGCTATACACCCATTAATCTTGGTTTGGCTAAGTCAACAAACAACTAATAGTTCGCTGCTAAAGCTATAAACCTTGTTAGTTATCATCTACTATCGTCTACTCTGATAAGTTCAATTAAACAGGTGGATAGTAGCTCTTTTGGGTTTTAGGAACTTCTATTCTTGACAACTGACTGTCAGCTTTAGCCAAAATAAACTGACATTGAAGGATTGGTCAGCACCCGGAGGAAGAGTGGGAGGGATTCTGAACAGGGGGCTGGTATGAGCATTGCAGAAAATAACTGTTTCTCTAAAAAAAAAAAAAAAATAAATAAATAAATATATATATATATATATATATATATATATATATATATATATATATATATATATATATATATATATATATATATTGACCCAAAAATAACCTTTCAGTTGTGTGAAAAGAACACATCAGCATGTGTGAACATTAATTTTTAGTATCCTGAGTAACCAACAAGGTCCAAGTGAATCATCTAGATTTAAAGACTTGTGTTTAATTTATTCACAAGCGTAAAGTGAATTTTTCTGTTAACACCGAATATTTCCAACTGTGGCAGCTTGATATCTTAGGTCAGTATACTTCCATCTATAAATGATAAAGTGTACGTTTGTGAAGGCGCGTGAACCTGAACATGATAATTGCTGCCTGCCATACTTACTGTCATGTGCTGAGCAGATGCCCCTTGCATGGCGGGGTCTGGCAGAGTGCCAGGTAAGGAGGCTGGCAGAGGTTGTCTGTGTCTGTTCCGCATGTGGAGGAGGCAGGACAGCGCCCCAGGAACCGGCCTGTGGTCAGGTACAAAGAAAGAAAATAACATGTCAAACCAGAGCTGTCCACTTCTTAAATTCCACTAATCCTTGTTCAGAGAGCTGCGAGTTTAAACATTTATAGCTGAGTCTCAGTGGCGCATGGAGGTGACACTGAGATAGAAAAAGTAAAGAAACACAACTAAGATATTTCAAAAGATGAAGTTGAAATAGATTGACTAAGTTTCTACTTTTCATCATTCAAACTACAAACTATACGAGCAAAACCACATTTTTAAAGTTAACAATTGTAATATTTAAATATATGGTTGATTTGAGCACATTTTCATTTACTTATTAAAGTATTGATAGTAGTATTGGTAGAACTACATACAACTTGTAGACATTTGAAATGGACTCTTAAGCCTAATTTAATAATTATTATAACCAATAAAATTAATAATTACAACTATCTTAATAATTCCTATTAATAATTTAAACACGTATGTATATAAGGGCTTTGTTTGGGGTCCCACAGTGACTTTATACCATTAGTCATAAAGTCTAAAAAAAATGTAATACCTTGATAAAAGAAGAATAAAAGATAAGCTGTCACACAAATTTACACAATGCTGACAGTTTGACTTTTTTTGTTTATGTTTTCTGTTTTACTGTCAAGCATCAAAGAAGTATTGACAGAATATCCATCTTTGGTAGAACTACTTAAAACTTGTAGACATTTGAGATGGACTCTTAAGCCTTATTTAATCCTTTTCTCTGATAAGATCATATAGTATCTTAGAACGCAATAATACCTGAGTAGAAATCTTATTTACATATGTGCAAAAAATAAAATAAAATAAAAGTAAATTTTAAAAAAGTACATTTCTGTCTAAAATAATTGCTCATTTTAAAGAAAATGTAGGCATTAACAGGAACTTTGGTTATGGTGTTTGAATCAATCAATAAAGAAGGATCAGTATAATATATTCTTGGTGCATTGATCACATCACTTGAAGTCATCTAAAGTCTTTACAAAGTTTGTTTTAAATAGTTTTATAGAGGAAACAGTTGAGTTGACAACATGTTGAATAATTAAAACTCAAAATGTTTTTTTACCTGTTGTATAAAGAGAACCTTGCATTGCAGTTATGACAATGGAAAGGATTATCTGGTGATAAAACTCAAAGACAACAGAAATTTGTGAAAAGGTGACAGCTTGAGAGGGAGGAGAGAAGCTAAGGGATCACAGTGGGGGCTGCAGAGATCCGGGGTGCCATGTGCTAACCTAACCGTTCTCTCTCTCCACCAGTTCAACAGCGTGGGCCTCCGTGGCCACACTGAGGTCATTGGCAATGACGTCATTACTGAATCGGGGAGTTTGCGACCCCATTAACACACAACAAAGTACAGACAAACCAAAACAGCATTTCCTAATGTAACCACAACAGCTCTGCTAGGCTGCTTGCCAGACACTTAGAAAGCAGGTTGCTGTGGAAACAGGTGGTAAATATTATAGGAAACAGTCAGACTCCCAAATCCTTTGTTCATTAAGTAACACAAAGCGGCATTTACTGGCTAACAAGTGGTCTGGATTCAGCTGGCATTGATTTATTGTACCATAATCGACTGTCAGCTCTCTCCCACTGTCTTGCTGCGGCCTGCCTGGGTCTGGACAGATGTTTGGAGCTTATTATGTCACTGACTTACTTCTGGCACCTTGACTCATCTACATGGTTGTGACAGACACTTTGTTTATGTACAGTGTGTTGGAAGCAGGCATAGCCCAGTTGATAGGAGGTTAAAGGGCTTATTTGTAAGACTAAAGTGGGAAATTAAAGAAAAGTTGACAATTCTGGGGTGCACTGGTGGACAAACTATTGAGGCACACACCAGCTGACATGTGTCTTCCCTTACAGTGCTCTACCTTCATATCAGCTAAACCAGAAACCATTAAATTGCAATGAAGCATTTTCTGTTGGATTCTAGCAATACTGTAATATTTACAGTAACAAATATATTATTATTAACAATTACAATTATTAATTATTAGAAGCAATATAATTAATAATTACAACTGTATTAATAATTCCTATTAATAATTTTAAAAGTTTTCTATATAAGGGCTTTGTTTGTGGTCCCACAGTGATTCAGCATTGTTGCCAGTTCAGGCACTTGGACCTGGTCCTTCAAAAAGCATTTGGACTTTAAGTTGTGAAGTCCCCTTCTTGTTATTATAGATATTGTTATGCTTTTTTAAAAAAAATAAATTTTAATTTAATGTGAACTATCATATCATTCAATCTTTTTCTTCCCTCGACCTAGTATTACCTTGACCTTTTAAAACATGAAGAAAAGTCAGTTCTCAAAATAAACTTTACATAAATGTTCATCTCATTTTGAAGCATCCATAAAAAATGTTATTAAGTATCTCGAAATGACTTGAAAATGTTGAATTTCTCTCTGATTTAAAATTAATAATTAAAATAAATATATTGTCATCATGATACAAAACTTCACCAAATAATAAGTTCTAAATGTCATTATATGCAGTCTAAAAATGCTGATTGCTGAGGATTTTGAAATTCTCAGAAAATTATTTAATATTCCCAAAAATGAATGTTCCACAATTTTGAGATACCAGCAATAAAACATATTAGTCTGAAGTATCTCATCATGTTGACTCAGGAATTATTTTTATTGAACTGGCCGTAATGTGCTTCTATAAATTCTCTGTCACCTTATGAATGCTGCACAACAGTTCCATTCAGCTTCTCCATGTTGTGATGGCAGATTTCAAATCTCTTTCATGTAAATCTATAAAAATGTGAAATAATGTAATAGCGATATGAGACAACTGCTGCAAACCATCAAGAGAAAGTAAGTGGAAAAAAAAAGAAAGAATGTAAACTAAACAGAACTTGAGATGCTTGGATTTGGTGCAGGTGGGAGTAAATTTTGTTTTCTTTTAAAACTCCACATAAAGTGGGAAATAAATTAGATGAAAATAAAGATACTAAAATGTTTTATTGCAGTTGAACTCAACTTTATCTACAAGTGTTGGTTATGTGATCTCTTTTAAACAGTGACGTTCATTTTTAAGATAGCGTAGTGTTTACGTTTGCATTATCGACATGCAAATGTAACTTTTAGCAATTTTTCATTTTGACTTAACAAAAACAGAATAAATTGAACAATATTGTCACATTCAACAGGATGACCACATATATAATCCACATTTCTGAGAACAAAGCGTCTACTGAGTTTTGCAAATCCATAGCCAAACTGCCAGGAAGAGTGGGAGCAGCTGTTGGGAGCCAGTCAGATGAAAGACAGGAACTCCTCTAATCTGTCAGTTGAAATGGGTGATAACCAGGGAGCCATGGAAGCGGCCCAGGAGCTAACAGACTCCAGTCTGGTTCTGAGCTTTTACAGACATAACAGAGGCTGTAGCTGGGTGGTGGGGTGGGTATAGCCAGTGCGACAGAGTGGGCATTATTGTAACTCACCATTTCTGCTTTCTTCCTTTACTAAATGGTAGTAAAGAAAAGAAATTTGCATCTTCCCTCTCAGTTCATTAATGAAATTATGAATTATACAGGGGGAAATGCCAATCCGGTTCTGATAAAATGAGTTCTAATATGTCTAAAACAGGAGGAAGAGTGAGAAAAAGGAAATTAAAAGAAAATCTGTATTCAGTTGAACAAATAAGTAATACTAAATAAATGAAGTAGTGAAGTAAAATATGTATATGTATATGTATATGTATATGTATATGTATATGTATATGTATATGTATATGAGCTCTAAGCTATACTCACCCTGAATGTGTTAGAGTGGAAGGAGCCTGTGTAATGACTGATCCAGACTGGGAGGAGGAGGAGGACAAAGCTTGCTGGGAAGCCAGGCTGCAGCTGGGTGCCATCATGGAGCCATGACTCTGGGGATGATGCAGCGGTGGCTGGGGATGATGTAGTGGTGGCTGGGGATGTGGATGCTGTAGCTGAGGTGGATGTTGGAGCTGAAGCTGGGGTTTGAGCTGGTGTTGGTTCATACAAGATGGCCCATTGTGAGAAAGTGTCTATAAGAAGAAGCAGGAGCAACAAAGCCAGATTTTTTTTTTTTTGCAAAACGTGTAGGATTGGATGCTGTTACGATTGCACATGCACAGCAGGAGTATTATGAAATGAGATTAAGGTGACTGTAATGTGTAGTAGGTGCAAGCAAGCTTTTATTTGTTTGGTAGCTTCTGTGTTTGATGACTGGCTGTTTAATTTACAAGGTAGAATACGATCGCCAGGTTTATCTTTCCTCCAAGCAGGTCAGATATCTGCAGCTGTCTAATTGAGTCTGATTGCTTTAATCCGGCTCGCAAGCAAACGTCACTCAAATGCAGGCTTAACAGACCTCCTGGCAGCCGTAAGTCACCCATCTGCATTATGTCCTGAGTATCACTTAAAGATCATTTAAACTCAACCCAAAAATCCTGCTTGAAGCTTAGAAAGAATATTGAGGTTGTGTCTCTGACATTTACCTGTTTGTGGTTGTCCTCTTGTGTTTGAAGAAACTCTATCTCCTTGAATAGATCTTCACAATTCTGCAAAAACCTTGTTGGTGTCGGAGTCTGGTCTGAAAACATTACACAAAAGTGAAGATAAAGGAGACCAATAATTGTGAGCATTAGGAATCTCCACAATAGCCTCTCTTGTTTGAGCCCATTTGCTGTCTAAATCAACTATCGTCCAGGTTGTAATGCAAAGAGGAGAGACTCTAAGCTGTGCTCTCTGATAACATCAGTCTGTCTCTCCGAGCCCGTCTAAACATGCAGGGGTCAGAGGTCGGCTGGGCTCTTTGTTTTGACATGAGATTTCCTGCAGGAGGTGAGACAGGCTACAGGATAGGGACACAGGGGAGAGGGACCCAGCGGGAGAGTCTGCAGAGGTTAGATCTCACACTGATGTTTACATCCAGACAGACAGCTGTTTCTATAGTTACAGACTCTTGTGTGTGACAGCATTTTGACTGTGGGACTATGTAGCTGGTTGGACATAGTGATGCAATTAATAACTCCACGGTTACATAATGTGCACCTGATAATAATACTTAAGTTCAAATTTGTTGCTTATAAGTTTAACATCTAAGTTAAAAACAAGGTGTTGCTTCAAATGATGGAAGATCTTTTTTATATATTTTATTATAACAAACACAGTAGCACCTAAGATGACCAAGAATAACATAATTATTTGAGTTATTCATATAGGACATTTCTCTTCTATGCATTATGAAAATTCAGTTTTTTGGGAAACAGCTTTGAAAGAAAAGGAGGAAGTTAAAGAATTTGTGAAGCATCATGGGACAAAAAAAAAAGTTGCTGTTTTTTTTTTTGTTTTTTGTTTTTTTTTACAGTTTCAGAGATTTCATGAAAGTGTTTCATGCTGATATTCACGTTTCAGCCTTTCATTTAAGCCAAACTGACAAGCTACATATAAGCATTTGCTTTTTGAGTAATTTGTATTTTATATATAATATATTTATATTTCTTTTGACATGAGCCTGAGTTGGTGTTCCGTTGTAGCACTTACCCACTGTTGCAATGATTCAGTATGTAATTAACTCTATCCTCATGATCTTGCCACTTATTTGCTAAATAATCAATGCATCAAATCAAACACTGATGCATACAAACTGTAGGTTTTGTGTCAGGTGGTATAATCCTGCTGAATGAAAATACATATGAATTTATCAAAGTCCTCCATGTAGAGTCTTACTATTACCCAAGATTGGGATAATCACTGTAAATGACAGTTTGATTAAAAAATGTATTATATTATATTATATTATATTATATTATATTATATTATATTATATTATATTATAGCTACAGTATGTATTGTAGCACTCAAAAAAAAATTTTTTTTTAAACAATAAATACCAAAACAACTAATTAAAGTGAGAACATTTTAATTTTGGTTAAAGTATTTCAACAGCAGTAGATAATTAAACATTGCTTTTCAAACCTTAGCATTACAGACTGTGGTTTGGAAGTTTGTTGTCCTTTAGTATCTTTTTTGCTCAACACATGGAGTCACGACTGTATTTTGTACAAGCTTTAAATCATAGCCTGGAGCCCCTTTTCCCACTGTTTTATTTAAATCAAAATGTGCCTGCATGTCTGACGTTGCCTGAATGGGTATACTGTACATGCTGCAACATGAGTTGCTCTATTTCACAGCTTAGACTACCTGAAGAACGCCTGTATCACTGTTATCTGATTTCATACTGTATAAAATATCATCATCATTTTTTCATCAAGTGGTGATCCTGACAAGGGGTCACGTGTGAAGCCTGAGCTGAGTGGCATGAGAGTTTTTTTTTTGTTTGTTTTTTTTTGTTTTTTTTAAAAGAAAATCATGCAGATAAAGGCTGCATGAAAAGGGGAGATGCTTAATTTAAACAAGCAAAACATGCAAAGAATACTGTGGAAATTTGATGCACAAACATCAGAAAATGTTCTTTGTCAGATGAAGCCACTTAGTCTTCTGTGCAGACCTCACCTGTAAAAGTCAAATCCGTTTTTATGGAGGGGAACTTCAAGGTCATCTCATGCTTGTGTCTGTGGATGATCAGATGCTCCTCCAGCTGGAAGCGCTGCAGCACACCGACAGAGGGAGAATTATATGAAGAAGCTCATGCAGCTGTGTGACACATGAGATGAGTTGTTTAAGTAAATCAGCTGATGCCTCTAAGCTGACTAAACAGTCACAATGTTCTTAGTCTGTTCAGTATTTTAGAGAATTTATAAATATGTTAATGAGATCAGATTGTGTTATCTTATTACTACATATGTACTGCGCAAAAAGTCATATTCATTTATTTCATAATTCAAGTATTTTAATTCTTAGTTTATTATTGTGCCTTAGATAGTGGTCGTCATGCTGTATCCAACTGACCTGAGAGCAGCCAGGGGCGCCGCACACATAGGGCCTGTCCTGTTTGTTATTCATGTCATACACAGGCCTACACAAACAGAAAAAGTAAGAACAATGTTTTAACTTGCAGCCTCCTCACAGAAACGGAACAGTCTCTTTCCTATTCCAGCCCAGCCGAGCTTATTTAGCACTCAGCTTGTCGTTCTCTGCTTTACGTGTGAATTTGATCGGACAATGCATGATAACTCACACACCATGCCTCGCGTGTGGAAGCTGTGTAATGAGATAGTTGCCACAGATGATGGATATTTCACTCTGAGACACAACATCATCTCGAGGAAAATGATCCCTTTTGTGCCAGCAGGAGTTCAACAGTCTTGTGAGAGGATTGCTGTTTGCTTTACCAAGACAAGCACTGAGCTATGATACACACATTTTCCCCCGCAGCCTTTCATAATACTAATAACATGTAAGAGATAGAAAAGCATCAGAGGCTTGCAGTCTCATGAGCTCTTTTTCATGGCTGTTGTGCAGTGAAGTGCTCTGTGTAGTGCAATTGTTTTATCCTGCAATTAGGCTTTCATCAGGACACAGTTAATAATGTGAATGTGATGAAAGGACAAATGCTCACTGGGTCTTGTATCAAGTCATCACAGGATAAAAATACCACACAAATGCAGGACAGGGAACAATAATAAACCAACTTGGAGTTCTACGGCGAGCTCAACCCACTCAATTTGGCTCTGAAAATATTAAACCACTGATGAAGAGTTCAGCCAATGTTAAAGAAAGCCTTAAACTCCCTGACCTCAAAGGTTCCTCCTTAGCTGAGAGCTAGGACCCATCGGGTAAAAAAGGTGGCTGTTTCCTTGACTTTTTATCCTCACAGTTTCCATGAACGAAAGCAGGAGGTGGAAATATTACTACTGTGATGTTAGGTGGAGATTATGAGTGTGAGAAGTGTTTGCACACTCACTCTTGAACCTTTGGTTTGCATGAGAAGAGAAAGTGTAGTGACAAGGGCAGTGAAGTGGGTCCTGATGTTATGGGAAAGAGTGAGAACTGAAGAGAGGGTAGTCAGGAAAGAGGGGGGGATATATGCTTCCATAAGAAATGGAAAGAGTGTGCATATGTGTTGGGGGGGTGGCAGGGTTTGAGGCCAAGGGGTGGGTGCAGAGCATAAGGGTGAAGGAGAGGGGAATGGAGAGGGCAAGAGAGAGACAGAGGAAGAGAGAAGTAGGAGGGTGTGATGAATGGAAGAGAGGCAGCAGAGGGAGGGCCGCACTTCAGGGCCTACAGTCCTGACAGGTTTGAACCTGCCTCAGCCCCCATTTTCCAACCCCTAGCAAGTAGAGGTGATTTTATGGGTGTGTATGTGTGTATATGTGTTACAAAACAAAACAAATAAGCAAGTGTACACAAGGACCCAGTAACAGATGCCCAGGCACATGGAAAATTGACCATATCCTGTCAGTTAATACAAGCATAAAAAGCATCATGACAGCAGCCTACAGTTTTATGTAGGCTACAATCCAAACAAGTGCCTTTATTGCAATATAATTGCATAATCTGTCATTTTCATTTTTAAAAAGCATTTTTAAAAATGACTTTTACACTGACAGTCTCCACTAAGTAATGGTTGCATGAGATTAGCAGACTCAGCAGATTTCCAGAAAACCTTCTGTCAGAGTGGTTACATCAATGCACACTGACGTCATCCTTAAGGCATAAATCCTATACAAGAGACCAGACATGTTGCGAATTAAAGATGGATTAACAGCACTTCTAAAGTTGCTCATAACTGTTTTATCCGCTTTGAAACAACAAAGTTGCAACCTATTCACGCTTATTTCTCTGTATTTGACAATGAACTGTTTTTTGTTTTTTTTTTCCCCCACTCATTATTAATAACCAGCCTACATAAAGGATGAACTTCAGTTACTTACTGTTTTTCAAAGTTCCCATATTTGACAGCTGACTCATGGCAAGAGCACCGTACCGGGCCGAGCAGGCATGGAGTTGAGTCAGCTCAAATTAAGCAGTGGTTCTGAACAGACGCCTAAATCCTCCGGCGGTCAGTTGCAAGTGCGTGTCCCAAGACAAGATCGTGACCCGGCGCTTCTCTCTTCCTCACTGCACGAGCAACCTGTTCAACTCATAAACAAGCCCGGCACAGCTGTACGGAGAGTGTTGTCACACCCCCCAAATAGACGCTCAACCCGTCCATTTGGTGATAAGACTTTTCCTACCGGGACACCCAGCGTAAAAAATCCCACCGGTAACTTTTACAGCTTAAAAGATAAAAAAAAAAAAAAAAAAAAGAAAGAAAAGAGTTGGCTATATGAATGCCAAAAAATAAATAAGTGGGGAGTTTTCGCAGACAGGCAACTTTTTAAGTTTTTGCGGACAGCGGTTGCGGCGGAGTTTAAAGTTTTGTGAATGAAAGTAAACGGAGGCTTACCTACAAGTGGAGAGGGACGAGCGGCGCTCCAGAGAGGAACCACGTTGGACTGGAGCGCGATTACAATACGATCTATTTACAGAAGCATTACATCACCCTCGCGATGACGTCACGTGGGATTCCTGAACTTCTAAATCATTGCGGTCCCGTACCGAGAGCAGGGGGGCGGGGTTACGACACCGGCCGGCAGGGGGACGGGACGGGACAGCAACGTGGTGTCATATGGACCCGGACTGACAGACAAACCGACTCAGACACACAAACAGCAGCGTGACAGGACACGGAGATGAGCGACTGGACAGATGATTAAAAAAAAACAAAAAAAAAACTCTTCCTACTTTTCATAGGCTACGTCTACAATAAATAATTTAAATAATAGACTACATATGTTTAGATAAAATAATAACAAAAAATTAAGTACTTGTGAGATACACGTTGATATTATTATTATTATTATTATTATTATTATTATTATTATTAGTAGTAGTAGTAGTAGTAGTAGTAGTAGTAGTAGTAGTAGTAGTAGTAGTAGTGTACCATACCTCGTAAAAATAGATATAAAGAAAAATAATGAATGAATAACATAATCAGACTATTCTCTTTAAATAGTCTTGTTGACAACCAGCTATTGCTAAGTGCTAATATAGTAAAAATGAAAGAATGTTTTTTTTCCTTTTTCTTTTTTAATAGATTTTTTAATTCTGCATATAAGAGAATAAGCTTGGAGGCTTTAGGTGTATAACACCACAACAATGTAAGCAATGACGTTCAGTTCTCATTAAAGTTGTAAATAAGCCTTTCCATTTTAAAAGAAATATTGTATATTGGCTGCCACTGAGTCAGAAATGGGATATCAAAGAGACACTCTATCCTCTCAAATGTCAAATGGAGGAAGTTTTCCTAATGACAAATTGTCTCAAGTATAGAGAAAGTTAGAATTTTTCTTTTTAATTTTTTTTTTTTAAACTTTTTAAAATTTCCTTTTAGGTAACTTGACCAAGTTATTAAGAAGAAATAACAGTCATTATTTCTAAAAATGCATTTCAACATGATGCCATGAATTCCCCATTGACAACTCACAGCATCAAACAAGAAGCATTTTGGTCATTACCATGAGTTAAATCTCAAAAAACTGCTCCTGCCATGTTTGGTTGTGCTTTCCGGTGCTCACGCCAACACAGGGATATAGTTGTGTTCTGGTTCTGGGGCAAATTTAGACCAGTCCCCCCATTACTCATCATCCTCCAATCAACTCAAGTATGCAAATTACAGCTCCCATGGCAACTAGATGAAACAGGAAGTTGTCATGATGTCACTGTGTTTTGAGTTTATCCCCCCGTGTGGATGTGAAGTGAATCACAGAGTTTTGTTTTTAGAGAGATAAGCGATGTTTTACAGCATGTGTACGTGCACAAGAAAAGTACCCAGTCACATTGAAATGTCTGTGACGGCAGCCAGGAAGTCTCTGGCTGGTGCCTTGGAGCAGACAATGCCACTAAGATTACAACTACCTCTATAACTCAGGGGCTACACCAGCCATTACCATCTGGCATGTTCAGCTCGGCATGGCTTTTAACAGCCAGGGAGCTTCAGAAAGCTACCTGCTCAGAGCCTGATGTCACCCTAACTGTAAAAATATGCTGTCTCAGGTCAAAGGTCAGACAAACCTACTGACATCATTACCTACAGCTATCGTATAGCTGTAACAGTGTCTTGGCAAGGCTACCTTGTGATTTTCTGCATACTTCTTC
This sequence comes from Telmatherina bonti, assembly GCF_933228915.1. Taxonomy (NCBI): domain Eukaryota; kingdom Metazoa; phylum Chordata; class Actinopteri; order Atheriniformes; family Telmatherinidae; genus Telmatherina; species Telmatherina bonti. The sequence goes on along the minus strand of NC_136617.1, from coordinate 24,289,747 downwards.
CTGTTAAACTTGAAAACTTAACAGAAAGCAGATACTTTCAACATATTTGGAGTGAGAGTGATCTGATTATGTAATAAAATTATGTGATTTAAATTTTCCCTCAGCTCTGCCTGTACATGCAAGTCACCTTCAGAGAATATCGCTTGCGCTGGGTGTGTTTTTGTTGTGATTTTTGCTTGCTTCACGCTACACGGCTTGCATTTAAATGCAGTTTAGCGTTCATCATCCCACCTATTGGACTATTTGACATCACCTGAAAGAAGGAGAGGAACAGGAAAATCCTAGTTTAAAATCCCAAACTGTAACAGTGGGCACCACCTACTGACCTCAGACCAGATGATGTCATGCACCTTGAACTCTTCCCCTTGTCTCGCTACACATGCAACCACTTCTCATTTGCGCAACAATGTCGGTAACTGCATCACCATTACAGGTCTAATGTGCCATGTGTGTGCAATGAGTGTGTTTATGTCGAGTGTGTTTACATGTTAGTTTGTAAGAGAGAACATCTGTGTTAGGTTGATGAAGTCACTGAATACCTATACAGTACATGTGTTAAAGACTGTTCTGGGTTCGGTGATCCAATATTTTTGATGTGTGTCTGCTTGGTATGGTTGTTACACCATTGAACTGGTGCATCTTTTGTATTTTGTATGTGTGACTACAGCTCATAGGGTTGCACAGAAAAAAAAAAGTGTGTTCCCAGGTCTTTAAGTTGTTTACTGAAGTCACCAGCCACTGGTTTATGACAGATTGGTTTAACGCTTGATTAACAAGTCCAACATAAAGCCAGCCAGTTCTAGTTGGCCAACCCCAATGTTTTAAGGACATTCTCCTCTCTCTGGGAGCCACATGAACACATGTTTAAAGGCAGCATTGTTCTCTCTGTACAATTTGGTCATGGGGTTATATGAATCAGTCAATTTTATGGGTGAAACTGATTCTGTTGTCAATTATTATGTGAGTTCCTTCACTTTTGTTTAAAAACTTTTGGGTTTCAAGCACTGATTTATTTTAGATATGCAATATTTTGACATTCATTAAGTCTGTTTCATTAAAGTTAGATAACATGAAGAGGGCGGTTTCGACATGACAGATTTCGAGCAAAAGAAGCTATTCATAAGGATTTTATACAATATAAAAATCCAGTAATGAGCAAAAATCTTGTCCTGCTCATCGTAAACAGTAAATAAATGAATGGATTTATTGAAATGTGTGTAAACAAAAAATGGAATGATTATATAAGGGGGAAACAGAGTTTTAGCACAATGTTAGTTAACTCTAAAGTCAATATTTATTCTTTAACACAGCCTATATTACAACCACATTAGGAAAGATTATTTCAGTTTTTTTGAGTAGGTTTTAGGAACAGTTCTCCAGGTTTCTTGATGGACTTCCCAAAGTTCTTCTTTGGATCTTGACTTTTGCTCTTATCTCTGTCAAGCTGATCCCATACTGTCTCAGGGGTGTTTTGGAGGGATAGGCAACACCATCACTCCGGATGACCTGTAGCTATAGATTTTCGGTACCAATTTTGCCACCTGTCTGATCTCAGCTTTTCCTTGCTTTTAATGGTTGTTTCTCACTGTCATGAAGATAATTTCTGATGAGTTGTCAGGAAACTGCAGATGAAGGACTGAAGGACCAAATGCCTTTCTCCAGTCCTGTGTTAGGTCTTTTTATTTTGTTGTTGTTGATTAAGGACATCACGGTCAGACAATGTAGGTAGTTTTACAGACGCCTTCTTTAATCTTCCATTTATTCAGTGTCCTCCTTCACAGTATTTCTAAGATATGCCAGGTTTTCAGCTTTTTGATGCAAGTTTCACAAAAAAAAAGAGTATTTGTGGCAAATGCACCATTTAACTTGTGAAATTTGGCTCATTTATTATATGTGATGAAAGAAATCAGAACAAATTGTGTGTTTGTGTGAAAGGCTTGTAGCAAAATGCCTACAAAGTTACCTGTTTAATCTAAACACAATCTTGGTGTCAAAACATGTGCCTTTTTCTGTTTTGGGTGATTCACCTGCCACATTGGAATGAGTAGATACAGACAATGGATGGATGATTAATAAATCTGTAATAAGTGGTTTATCAAACAATTGTTTTGGAAGGTATGTTTAAAAGCCAGACATCAGATACTCTGTACGCATATTACAAAAGTACTGTGACAGAAAAGAAATACTGAAAGCTTTTTACCATTGTGAAAACAAATAGAAGAATGAAGCTACGCTGTACCTGTTCATTTATTGTGATGGCAGCACTTCTGTACTGCTAATCCCGTCTCTGGGTTTCTGCTCATTTAAAGATCATTTCCCCCACCAGACATTTATTCACATAATATCTACATGACAGTTCAGGTTTATGAGAGGTCCTAAAGGGACTCTCATTTAGTGTTTCATTACAGGGTGATACACAGGTGAAGCATCAACTGTAAAACAAAACTACATTTTACTGCCTCAGAGAGGTGATCAACATCCAGCTCATTTTGAGTCTCACATAAATTTTCAGAGTTAGTATTTTCATAGTTATTCCAAAGCTTCTCTTTGAATTTTGGCAACCTTTTTTGCATTATGAATATAGATTATAATTTTTGAGCAATACATAATTCATAAACACATTTCTTTTTTATAGGCCTATTACTGGCTATTGTATGTTATTGTATTCTATTGCATTATTGAATGCTATTATATTGTATATTGTGTATTGTGTATGTTCAAAAACACAATACACAATACATGGGTATCCTAGTACTCCATCTTTGTTGCATTGTCATGCAATTTAAAAAATATTTCTCACTATAATCATCCACAATACATTTGAAAAAGAGGTGTAATTGGATTAGAATTGCACCATCAAGAGAAATGTGATCACATTGTGTTACCATATTTTAAAGATGTAATCAAATGCCCAAAATTAAAAAAAAAAAAGCAACACAGCTCATTAGTAAATCTTGCAGTTAAGAGGAAAACAGGATTTTCTGATCTGATCAACAGTAAATGGGATCTGGACTCTAAATTTAACTGAAATTGAAGGATTAAGTTTTTGATTAAGTACCCCTTTATTTAAGATATCCAGAATGGGGCTTTTAATTTTTTTTAAGGCAACAAAAGACCTTTGTTTTACGGATAACTGCTGAAACGTTCATATGCATATGCACAGAATACCCACATTTATGCAGTAATTGTAGTAATTGTAGTACACTCAGTTTAGTCAAAATCATTTTATTTGAAATATTCTGAGATGCTTAAAGAAGCAAAAGTAATGTTGTGCTTGTATCTCTTCTTTTAAATCAGCATCCTTATAAACTGTGACATTCTTAATATAGCAAACTAATAAGCTGGAAAAACCCCCCGCAAATAAGTTCAGATGGTCTTTATTAGTAGGCGTAAAACAATCTTGAAACATTACATGACAGGAACCATTTCCAATCCATCTACAAAATTGCTCCAGACATTGGAGAGTAAAATGCAATCCTCTCTATAAGAAACAGGACAACATCAACATGTAGGCAAATTGGGGTGATCACGTTTACCAGACTCAATGGACTGTTGGGTTTAATATACAGTTGTGCTCATATGTATTCATACCCTTTCATTAAAGAAAAGGCTCAATTTACAGCAGTCACTCAAATAACTGGAGACTTAAAAAAGGAACAATAACTGAAAATTTGCAAAAAAAAAAAAAAATTTGTTTAGGAATACAAGACACTGTTTTTTCATTTAACTGAATTGAAGAAAGAAAAACCAAACAAATTGGTCCTGGACAAATTAGAGCACTTTTCTGTTGATCAGTGGGATAAAATACCTGTCAACAGGTGCAGAAGTCTGACTGAGAGGAACAGAAAACACCTGACTGTAGCGGAAACATTAAAGGATTGTTCAGTGAAATATGAGTTTATGAGTGATGTAATATGTAATAAATTATCTTATTTATTTGCTTTTTTTTTTATTAAAAAAAAAAAAAAAAAGATTCGATTGAACCAGAATTAGAAAATAATGTAATGATTTTCATTAAATTTCTCTTTATTATTACTTTAGTTAATTTCAGATTATTTTACAGGCAGCGTTTTTTGTTTTTTTTGTTTTTAATTCTTTAATGAAAGTGTATGAATAAATATGAGCACAACTGTATGTAAATATGCCCAGATCTGACTGATTTTGTTGCAATCAGTGATTCAGAGCGTGCTCTGACTCCAACAGGTAGGCAGACAGTGACGTCGACACCCCCCCCCCCCCCCAACCCCCACCGTAACGCCTGCCTCCCAGCTGCGTCCGCCGCTGTCCTGTCTGGCCGCCCGGTGTCTGCTCCGCTCTCTGCCCCGCTCCGCTCCGCTCCCTCCCCGTATCCGAAGCCTCTGCCTCCTCGTTCACCACCCCCGGCTCCTGGACCTCTCTGAAACCTAGTGAATGCACCAGCACCAAAAAACATGACGGGCATCGCCGCTGCTTCTTTCTTCTCTAATTCCTGCAGGTTCGGAGGCTGCGGTCTCCAGTTCGAGTCTCTCGCCGAGCTGATCGTCCACATCGAGGACAATCACATCGGTGAGTTGGGGCCAGAGAGGGGGCGACGGAGCTAGGCAGCTAACTGCTGCTAGCTTGCTAGCTAGCTAAACGCAGATAGGCACGGCATTGCATTCCGCTATTCCTGTTGCCTGCTCCTCGTCGAGGCTCGTTCAAGCACGAGTTCTTTTGCTGCACAGACTTGAATTATTATAGAAATGAATTCTTAGTGTGCGAATTACGTGTGTGTGTTTCATTAAGCAGAGACAGTTACCTTTGCAGCGGTAACTCGACTGGAAGGGCCGGGTAGGTCCCATAGGTGTAACTAGCATCCCGACCAGCCAGCGGTTTTTCAGCTAACAGCCTGTTTACATTTGTGGGCCTGATTCAGAGCATCTTCCCTCACACCCCTGGCTTGTTGAGGTGCAAAACAGTCCGTCACTTGGTTACCTCTTCAAGACGTTATCATCTGCACTACCATGTTTGTGTTACCTAAAACCACTGTCACTACATTGAATTAACCACGTTATTGCAGACATGCAGTGACATAATTAGATTTTTGTCTCCAAGCACAAGCCTCAACTTGTTGCATTCCTTATTAGATTTTCATCTGACAGTCATCACTAATAACTGTCACCAACCGTGCATAAATAGACTTTTAATTAGTTTACCCACCATTTAATACAAAAGACAAAAAGAAAAAAAGAATCAGAAGGTGAAATGACATGTCTGGATTAATGACATCAGGTATACTGTAAGATATACCAGCAGCGTAAAGGAAGAAAAAGAAGACAAAATAAACCATAAGTTGACTGTTGCATTGTCAAGTGATTTAGTGCAGGAATTGCATCCAAGTATGAGTGAATATCCTATTATTGAAATTGGAACATTTCTTCTCCTTTGCTTTTAGAAGGAGAGAAAAAAATGAAAGGTAATTAGTCACCAGTAGTGTTTGTTAATAAATATTTAACAAGTATTACATAACTTTCTGGAGCACAATGTTAACTTATATGGAAACACAGAAGTCCTCTTGTGGTAGATTAAACTTCAATCCACTGTATATATTATAAGCATAGAAAAATACACATGTGTAGCTCTGCTGATCGGGGCTAATCATTATTTCCGGTGTGTATCCATCTTCATGAGACTGTTTGAACAGGGTGAGGGGGTAAAATGGATGCTTCATTGAGCCAGTCTCCATGGCAACTGACTGTCTCTAATAGGGTTGGGGGCAGTACATTGGCTGAGTTCTGCACACCTGCTGTCTCACAAACAAAGAGCCGCCAGCTGTGGTGATGACACCCTACACAATGGCACGTCACATGTGGAATATCAATGTGTGCAGATGTTTAAAAACGGTTTACAAGCAGAGTGCACTGGAGTACTGTCTATTACTTTTTCTTTTAACCCACAGGCTACTTGGATTGCTTCCAAATTATCCAAACAAACCTCAGTGTTGTATCTTTTTTTTTTTCTTTTATACCTTACATGTCATGGCCTGCAGGGATACCGACAACCTAACACAAAATTGATCAAATGAAGGGAATAATCCACAAAAATGCAGAATTAAATGTAGTTTTCTCTGTCCCACATCCCAAATGCAGCAGATGCTGATTTATGCCCCATCTGGCTCTTAACTTGACCTTTGACTCTACCCGTCAGCAGAGCAGAAAGTCAGTTTACCAGCCAGATCTTTGGGATTAATGAATTGCCCCTATGGTCGCTTTATTCTATGGCTTATCATGAGCAGTGTCAAGATCATGCACAGTCTAATCAATATTGTGCACAGATCAGTTACCACAGGGACCAGTGTGACAGACGGAGTGGGTGGGTGGGTCAGGGTGGGGGTGGTGGTGGTGGGGAAGGGGAGGAGGCGTCATTTGGCCTTGACACCCACCTCCTTTTTGGTTTCGAATCAGTGCAGTAACGCATGATGAGGCTTGATCAAATGATAAGCTGTTATGATCTTTTTAACTTCCTTGCTCTAGATGTTGTATAAGCTGTTAGTTTATGGGTAAAAGATTGCTTTCATTATGTTTGTTCCTGCAGCATGCATGCACAGATTGTGAACAGCAAGTAGACAGAAATGAATTCATTATGCTGTAAGATATAAGTAGAGGTAAAAGTGAGCCAGAGAGATGAATCTGCTGAAATCAGTGCAAACATGTCATTTTGTCACTCTGGCAGTCTTTGCTGCCCTCTTGTGGTAGGGCATCTTGTGTGCTTGATAATTCAAACTACTCTGGTTTGTTCCAATACCCGGTTTCAACCCCTTTTTAACTTCATAATGTCAATTTGCATCTTTTTTTTTTTTACTTTTGTTTCCTGCAATGCAGCACACAATAGCTGACAGCAAGCAGTCCAGATGAGCCTTTCCATGAAAAAAAGGGATTATCGATGGATCTTTGGTGTTGACCTCATCCCAGAAGAAAGAGTGGCAACCCTCCAATGATATAACCCTGCTGTTTAGATTACAGCTGAATGCAGGGGAAGTGGCTTAGGTGAATTATGTTTAGTTGTTGTTGAACGCTTTGTGATGTACGTCTAGGTAAGGTCTGAAGAATGCAATGATGTCAGGCTCCTGTGCCTGTGTGCACGACAGCACCCTGTTGTGATCTCACCTGCACAAGCACATACCTGCCTTTTACCTCAACATAAACAGAGCAGATGAACTGAGATTAAAAGAGAGGAAGAGACATGAAAGGCAAGATTAAGAAAGTCTAAATCTGGGTTGAAGTATAAGGAAATACCAAACATTTGAGCTGCATTTGGATTTTTTTTTTTTTCTTCTTAGTTTTGTGTAGGTGGATTTTCATTTAACATTTGGTTGAGCTGTGTTTGAAGGTGAGGAGTAAAAACACTACTGGGTTCGAATAACTTTATCCCTTGTGGAACATGCTGCTACTTAAAAAGGAAAGATGAAATCTTTAAAGATCAAATCGATAAAATATGATGATAGGCAAGTCAGTGATGATTATGATTTAATAATCTCATTACAAATATCTGGGTTTAAATAATTCAGTTTTTTTTACTTTATACTCACCTATGTTAATTCAGCAGAGTTAAGATAATATGAGATAACAGAAATGAACAACCTCACTAGTTTAAGCTAAAGGAATGGGGAAACCACATAGTATAGAGGAGGTTATATGTTGGATTTGCATTAAAAAAGGGCATGTAATGTAATGTTTGTTAACAGACGATCATGACATGTCCATCACAGAGACACAGTTATGAGCTATTTTAATGATCTCATACGAAAACATCCTTGCTGTTATTTTAATATATTGAACAGCTGTAGACAGTATGGTTTCAGAAATCTTTTAAAATTGTCAGATGTTTAAAGAAATTTTCAAAAAGTGTCCAAAGATTCTTTTTCATTGAAACATACATGCAAATTTATCCAGTTTTATTGTTTGTAGAACATAGGTTAATCAAAATATTTGCTTCTTCACATATTACTTGTTGGTAAAAGCAAAAAAAAATGTACATTTATAAGGTTATACACTATTATACAAACAATCCCCATAATTCAGTGGAGACTCGAGGTGACAAATGAGTGCAACCATTTACTCCAGTGTTGTAGCCAGATTGTTTCCCATCTCACTTTCAGATGTGCAGCGTGAAAGAGTGTATGTGAGTGTGCACGTTCACCATACTTCCTGAATGACCTGTGAGGGTGTAACAGAGCAATTACTGAACTTTCCAGTCCCAAACTTGAATTTTCAGAACTTCTCATCAGCCTGCACACTCACACACCCACACATTTTGCCTTTCGGAAGTCGCCGGGCCTGAGAGCCTCACAGAGCGCTGGAAAGTGTAATTACAGAGAAGCTACCCCCCACATCACCCCCTCCCTCCTGTATCCCTCCTCCTCTCTTCTCCCTCCATCCGGTTGCCTGCTGCTCTAGAAACACGTTAAAATGCTCACTGTTGCTTAATTAGCAGGCTGCAAAACGAGCCATGCATTCTTGGCCTGGTTTCAACACATACACATGCAAGATGAATATGCACAGACTGTGACACAGTGTGCACACACTTGGAGGTGCATGCAGACAGGGTGTAGTCAGTAGGGGGCAGAAGTGGGCCATTGATTTGTTTCAATTTGTGCAGCTTTTCAATTATAGATATGTTAGTTACAGGGGGACTGTAGCAGTCATATACAGCTCCCTTAAGACTTTTAAATGCACCAGTTATATAACACAGGCAAATATAAGTCTGTATAAATTCTGCTCAACATTTAAAGAAAAAGAATACTGAGATGAAATTATACTCGGGTCATGTCATGTGCATGTGCAGACCTTGCTCCAGCTCCAGCAGCAGGATCAACAGAGCGTTAGCTTCCTGTCCTGTTAGCTGAGTGGAAGTCGTAAAGCCAGCGAACATTTACTACAGCTCTCACTCTCTGCACCTGGCTTATTCCTTTACCACCAACACCCCCCTAATCTCTGCACACATGCACACACTTACTTCACCCATAATCCTCACCTTAATTTAAAATTTCACTCAATGTTGTATCTGTTCAGTCCTTTTTTTTGGCCACATCTCATCATGTAGAAGTCTCATTCATTGTGTGACAGTGTCTAACAATGTTATGAATGAGCTGATCAACTACGTCATCCCAGTCATATCATTATACTGGATATCTGTAACATCACGCAAATTGTGACTCAGCTTGTCAGTCATGTAGGTAGAACTGCATTTTGTGTGTGTATGAGTGGTCACACGTGAAAAAAGCTCTGGTTTCTACATCTGAGCAGCAGATAGGATTATTAAGCCTCGTCAATAAAAGACTCTCAAAGACCACCTCTGTGGAGCTCCTCAGATGTAAGTGTGTGAGAGCTTGTTTGTGCTAATGAACACAAACAACTGAGCCGTTGTGTAGGACTGTGGTTTGTTCTGCAGTGGCAAGCAGTGTGGGTCTTTTTTTTTTTTCAGGGTTGTTTTCTTGTTTGCTGGTCTCCTTGGTGTTCTCCTGCACCGTGGGAAGTCTGCATTCTTTTTTTTAAATTATGAGGTGTGAAAGCCTGAAAGGGCTAAGAAGGCCAGCACACACACTTGGGATTAGTAGAAAGGGGGCATCTTGGAGCCCTCAGATCTCAATCGCAATGCATCTGCAATCCATTAAATATGCAGCTACAATTATTCCTCTGCGTGTACACACACTCTATAGATGCCATAGAATAAACTTTACACTTTTTTTTTTCTCTTTCTTAGTTCAGCGCCTTTCGAACGTTCCCCTTTCGAACACTTGGTGGCACTGGTTGTTAATAGATTCAACCCACCTGCAGATTTTTCATGCACACTTGCTCCTGGTTTTCTCAGGGTTGGGAAGTGTGACTTTGAAGTGAACACTACTATCCTCAGGCAGTGTAAGTTACCTACTGTAGCGTTACAGACTTAGCAAGTCAGCTGGAAGAAGCTTGCGTGTGCGCGTCTTGACTAATATTGCGTGTACATTCATCACAGCCTCCTTAAAGTCGCTCCTTCATTCTCGGAAAAAGTTTTGCTTTGCCACATTCAGACTGCGGAAATGATTAAGCAGCCTTGGGCCACTTACTTTAAATTCGCAAGTGCTTGGTGAACACAGATAAGAATGTATGATTTATGAAAGTATCCTAAATGAGTCTGAAGGCTGCTGTACATTATCCAGTAATACACTGAAGCCAGTGTGGGAAGCCTCCAGCGATCTCTCAGCCTGTCTGGCAGGAAGTGTACATATGAATCACATACACTGTAAGAACGCTTGCATATCTTCCCTTTACAGGGAGACATGATTAATCCGATTCTCTTTCTCTCTCAGATACAGATCCGCGGGTTCTGGAGAAGCAGGAGCAACAGCAGCCCACTTACCTGGCCCTGAGTTACATTAATAGGTACACACATTCATATCCACATTAAAAAAAAAAAAAAGTATGCATCTATAGAGGGCAGCATTGCTCCACTATTGAAAGTCTGCATCTGTGTGTGTTCATGTGACTGATGTCTTCCCACAGACAGATCACCAGTGACTCATTACACAGACAAAACCACACAAGACAATCACTCTGGGCTCCTTGTGCTGCCAAATGCAGTGCCTGAGGATCGTGGCATATTTGTGTGTTTTAGCTCGGTCAACCAGTGTGTTGCATGTCACGAAATGCCTCATCAAATCACTACAAGATCCATCTTTTAGAGGAGCAACGGTAGAACAAAGAGGGAGCGGGAATGGGGTTTGTTTTTTTAGCAATAATTGCTCAAGTGGTTGAGGTTGTAAATTTCACCCGTATTTACAGTCTATGTTGCTAGTGTAACTTCTTCAGCGACTTGGGTGTTTCATCGCACCACAGACGTCTGTTTTAATTCAGATCTACAGGACGTCAAAGATAAGATGAGATAAAAGGCATCCAGGCTCAAGCTGGAAAGTTAGAAAGCACAGATAAAGTAAAGGAATAAAATATCACTTAATCAGGACTTATTTTAAATTCTCACAGTAACAACACTTGAGCATGGTGTGACCATAGACTATACTGTCTATGGGTGTGACACCGAAAGTAAAGTCAGCTAGATATATGAGTTTTTAGTGGAGTAGGTTTTATATAAAACAGTAGCAACCAAAAGACCTCACAGCAAAAAGTTAAATATGTTTTTTGGGGAAAAAAAAAGATCAATACATGGTTATATTCTTAGAAAATTTTCCCACCAAGTTGTCCTGCTAGGGATGCACAATTCAGTGCAGTTTGGTTCAGTAGCCTCTGATTTCTGTTGCTTTTCTGCAGCCAACCATACCCTTATCTGATAGGTGAGGAACAAGCTGACTATCAAGAGATAGTCATTATCTTGAATGATAATGAAGGATGTGACACAAAAAGAATGGACAATAATGGCAGACATCCAGCAGTTTGTCTTCTTTCTTGGCATGAGGCTTTAAACAATAATCTATGGTTTATTTTAACATGGTGCTGGTCCTGCTTTATTCCTATATCTCACTGGTTCTTTTGACCAGTCAAGAAATTATATGTGCAAAGCTCCATCCTTTAGGGTTGCATCAGTAAAATGAGGACACCAACGAGAGGGTACCAAAAAAGTATGATAGCATGCTTCCCAGTTTTTGCCTGTGGACACAAAAAAAAAAGCACCTACTTGGTGGATACAAAGCTCTAAGGAATTTTAGCAGCAAATCCGCACCTCTCTAAGAACTATTTCAGTAATAAATACCATGATTGTAAGTGTTTCATTGGAATGCCTTCCATCCCGAGCTTGTCATTCACATCACAGACATTACAGGGTGGAAAGCTTTAAAAATAGGATTTGATGCTGGATCCCATTTGACACTTGGTAGGTGTTAATTTGAACCCCTACTGATCATTTTGTAAGAAAAAAACAAAAAACAAAAACAAAACAAGAACAGAAATAATACGAGAGAATTGTGGGATGTTTACAGTTAATTTTGTCCTAGAAGTGGAACATTAATTAGTGACATCCCTGTTTGCCCTCATCAGGTTCATGACGGATGCGGCACGCCGGGAGCAGGAGACGATGAAGAAGAAGGCCACACCCAAGCTGTCCCTGTCCATCACGGGCGGAATGTCCAGGAACAGCACGGCCACGCCTACCCGCCACACCAGCGGTAACCTGACGCCTCCCGTCACGCCCCCCATCACCCCTTCCTCCTCATTCCGCAGCAGCACACCCACAGGTACGACAGGTGTGTGTGTGTATGTGGAACCGTATGTTTGAGAGGGAAAAAAGATGGATTTCTTTTGCTTATACAGGGAATGGAAGGTGTTGAAAGTGACTAATGTAAAATGAACCCTTGTGGCAAAAACCTAAAAAGAAAAAAACCCAAAAACTGTTGTGCTTGTGCCATCAAGAGCACGCTTGTCAGATTCATGCAGCACACAGAAGAAAATATTTGTAACACAAATGGAATGCAGCTTATTTCATACCTGTCCAGTGACTTAGCATTACTGTGAGAAAGTCAAGAAAACCTGGCAGGAGAGAGCACGAGGCAGCTCACCTC